>NC_044553.1:164718887-164772976 GCF_007565055.1 Rhinopithecus roxellana
AAAAAAAATATTAAATGTGCAAAACAGTAACCTCTTTACACTGCATGAAACACAGAAAAAAATGTTATATATAATGAAAAAAAAAATCCCAGTGCCCTGCCCAGCCTCCAAACAGCACAAATAAGATGAACTGTAGGTTCTCTCAAATCTCCATCTGTTCGCATCTCTTTTAAGCACAAATTATCTCTTTATGTCTAACCAAGAATTGCTGAGCTCTTAGAGAAGGTCATGTAAGCTGGCTATCTGGATCCATTGAAAATGCCTTCTTTCTCTACTTAGTGTTGCTTTGTAGTCCTTTTATTCCCTAATGGTTGAATTCCTATTTAATTTCCTAGAGAAGCTATTTCAAAACATACTCAATTTACTCCAGTCCCTGAATTCACCCTTGCCTCCCTCCTTCTCATCAGATGACATTGCTGTTTACCGTATTCACATTAAGAATGGCAGGCTTGAATTTACTAGCCCTCTGTAGATAGTACTTGAAGGAGACAAAGAGATGCCTGAATAAATAAAAATAAGAGTAGTTAAGTTCAAATTCAATTTTTATTAAGCTAATTGCTAATATACACATCTTCTCTCTATTTTTGCACAACTCTTCTATTATCTATTTCTGCTTCTCTCTGTTTTTGCTTTTTATTAAAAACTCAAAAAAAGTTTCACATGTAAGGAAAATTATTGTAGAAATTCTCTGAACATTAACATGGGCCAAGTCAAATGAATCATTGAGAAGAAGTATAGAGGTGGTATAGACCATGTATACTTGCTTTGGAAAAGACAGACATTTTTCCAAATATTGCTCTCATCAGTGATGTTTATGATAATGATGATGATAAGATTTATTGCAAGCTCTGCCCTTTAATTATTTGGTTTACTACTCTCAATAACACACTGATATGGTGTTATTATTACCTCCGTATTATAAAAGAAGATCGAAGGTTTCATTTTCTTATTTACTTGCTCAACGTGATCATGTTACCAAGTGATGAAAGATTCAAATTCAATTGTGTCTGGCACAAAAGCTCATATTCTTTTCACCATGTTTTCATTCCTTATTAATCACACATTCACACCTAAAATCTGAGTGGGACCTACATAAATGTAATAAATTCAGGGAATGAAATGAGGAGATGTTTCAATTGTGTAACATAGCAGTGAAAAAAGATATTCACTAAAGTGACCATGAGGAAAAGTTACCAGGATTACAAGGGAAATGTCAGCATGATCATAAGAAGAAGAAAAAGGAGGAACAGCAGGAGAAGGAGAAATAAATCAGTTTATAAACAATTTATTGAATGCATTGGGAATACATTTTCGTGCGGGGCCTGTTCCACATACTTCTCACTTTCTCTTTGCCTTGATCTTTTCCCTCATGCTCAGTATTACCTTGTAATACAAATCTGGGATTTCTATTATTCACTACCTAGAGTTTTAAGTAATATTATCCATGTGTATGTTGTAAATTATGAATGTTAATATACATTAGAAAGTATATTCTTAAAAAATCAAAGGCAGAAATCTAGGTCTAAATGGGTTATGCTTTTGTTATTAAGTGCGGATTTAAAGTCTGTTAAATGATATTTGACATATGTCATTGCTCTCATGGTTGAACATACAGTCAATTAGCTTAAAAATTCCATTGGCTCCACCTTATGGCTCCTTATTATCAAATGCCTATGTTTTCCCCAATAGCATGCTCTTTTTAACCTGCACTTACTATGTTTTGATTTAAAAGCTTCTATACGCATGTCCTTAGTCATGTTTCTTGAATTAAATTATAAATACCAGATCATTTTACTTACTTTCCTTGAGACCTACTGTAAATTCATGTTGATTCACTTTGATGTTTGGCAAGTTCTTTGAATTCCTTTTCTCTGTTGTATAAAATGATGAACAGAGTATGAAATAATATCAAGAAGGGTGGGTTCCAGTAGAATTTTGCCACAAGTAACTGTATGTTTTTCTGTCAATTACTTCATTTTTCTGGACTCACTCTAGGCTTGTATCTAAAGAGGGTGCTGTTGGAAGGTATTTGATTTCCATTTTTTTTTAATTTCTATTCTAAAATTGATTTTCGTTTAGTTTTCTCAAGAAAATAAAACTAGATCCAGAATCACGACTTAGCTCATCCATTTTCAACTCCAAGAACCTTATCTGGGCTTTGTTTATCTATCCTATCCTTCCAAATTTCCCCGGACATAGTGCTCTGTTAGAATCTAAACGTACTTTGCGTATTATCTACTTGCACATCTATCAGTTACACTAAAGTATAAATTCTTGGAAGGCACAGAAGTGTCTTCCTCTCTCTCTATCCCCGTGCATCCCAACAGTAAGTACAATATCTGATTGTAGCCGACTCTTATTTCTATCTGCCTATATATCTGCTTGCCTAGTGACACTGCTTGCCTTTCAATCCATTCTCACAACTGTCACTCAAGTTACTCCATCCGTGTGGTTCTATTTAGCTTAATATCTTCCTCCACATCTTTTGAATTTCAACTAAGGATGCAGGCATCAGGATTAGAGGACCTGCCAACCAATGGCGATATCCTCTAGAACTGTTTCTCAGATAATGCTCTTAGAACCGACTGTGTCCACAGTCTGCACTTCCACTTCCTCAATCTAAGTCACTCAGTTTTTCCTTTGATTCTGTAATAAGAAATGTGACTTTTCTTAAATTAAACCCACCAAGTTTCTGTTGCATGTACTTTAAAAAATATATTTGATTCCTTGGCATGGATAGACCCAGGTTTTGAGGAGCCTGAAGTTTGTATAATTTTGGAGTCTCATTTTAAGAAAAAGAATATAAGCTATTTAAACAAAATTAGGTATAAACTGTCTATATATGTGAATATGAACTGTCTCTCTCTATACACATATGTGTAGAAAACACACACTCTCACTATATATTTTTAAATTTGTCTATATATAAATACATTGATTGATTGAAAAAGATTCTGTATATATATAGCTTATCTATCTTGAGAAAATAATACAAATTTTAAAAATTTGATCAATACCATAATTATCAGAAATTGAAATAACTTGACTTTTCTTGCTATTTTATCTGACATACTTCCTTGATATTTTTAAGTGTACATTTTGATTATATACTTATTTGATGGTTTCATCTTATGACAATTTCACTATTTTGTTTATGTTGAGAATAGAGAGAGAATTCAGTTTTTCAGGTGGCATTGTTAAAATTGTATTATTATTATTAATCATGTAGACAAGTTTCATCGTCACACTTCATGCTAATAATAAATGTTAATGTTATCGTCAATTTGAGGGTTTCATTGATTTCAAAGAATTTAAAGAGCGCGTGTTGACAAAACCTAAGTTTTCTTTGATTTTTCTAATCCACAATTACCAGCTTTTTGTCAGGATTTGCTCTTATTGTACTGGCATATTATGAGTTTCATCTTCTTTTTTTAATACTAATATTTTTGTTAAAATCAGAAAAATAACTATTCTTGTTATATATTCATGTAACAATATCCCCTACATTAAGTAGATCATTAACAATAAAAAGTACAGCTTTTTATTGTGTTTAAAATACATCTCTAATTCATAACAAATTTCTACTTTTGGTACAGTGTAAAATTTTTGGTTATAATTTCCTTCTCAATATTAGAATAAAATTTCTACTAATTTTGCTACTCACATAATTATGACTTATGTTTCAGGTTCCGTTCAGTTTATTAGAAAAATTTCCTAAATTTTAATAACTTTAAAGTGAGGAAAGAAGGCATAAAACATATGAGTCCAAATAAATGGTCTATCATTTCTTTCCTGTTTAGTTGAAGTGTTCCAAACATCTTTCCACTTTAAAAGGTATACCACATTTTTGCAAATATACCATTTCCATTAACAAAGAAAAACAAATTTTTTTATTTTCATACATCCTTGAATGTATGAAAATTTTCATACATCCTTGAAAGAAAAGAATTTCTGTTTTAATTTGGCATTGTTGAAAACCAGATTCCCCCACTAAAATTGTATACATCACATAATTGAAAAAATTTTCAAAAGCCAGCTTCTCGTACCACCTATTTCTAACACTCATCTATCCCATTAGGGGCATACTTGCAGTGTCAGGCACTATGGGACAGATTCCTTTGTGTTCTGACAAGCAAGAGTCAGCATAGACATGACCCAAATAACCAGACATGGAAGTTACTGTGAACCAAATCAATATTGTCCCAATGCACACACACTAAACACATATTCAACTCAATTCCTTTTTACCAAATCCTAATATTGCCTGTGACCACTCCAATGGTGCCTGGAGAAGGGGAAGTGTGACTGAGGGGCAGCTGGAGTGGTAGTGGGTGAGGACTTGACCAATCATAGGGAAACTATCTTGCCTTCAAATTTGGTAAAGGCATGGCCACGTGCATGCGTTGGTGGGGCCTCTCCCAGAATGTGGAAGAAAACCTTACGAGTCAATGTCTCTTCAAAGGAAATTCTTGTTATATTGTTCATGCTAAAAAATAAAAATAACAATAAAACATGATTGTGTTTGCTGTTGAAAGGTAGAAAGAGTATATAGTATGCCAAACACATCTCAAGAGTTAGTGGCATTCTGAAGAGAAAGAAACTACCATTAGATAGATTGTCCTTATCATTTATAAACAGACTCCCTCTGGGGGGTTCCATTGAGTGGAATCTTTATGAATTTCATCAGTAGGAATATCTGCTATGGGACCAGGCCATTCTCTAATATGGTGATTGGGATATAACCCCATCCCTAAAGCAGCAGCAGTACCCAGCCCCATTATTCATGAAAAATGGTGAAAAAAGTAATAAAACACAAAAATGAGGTGTGCTCTAAAAGACAGGGAAGAGTACATCAGTGAAACCTTCAGGCATTTTCTACTGCTTAATCCATTATCATTTTCCTTAAGAAGTTGAAAAGTTAGGTGCCTAATTCCAATTGTTCTATTGGAATTTGAAGACACCAGGGCACCAAATCTCAAAAAATTTTAAAAGAAACAAAACTAAAGTCCCTCATGCAAATGATAGTTATATGAAAAAACAAATGATAAAGTCATTCTGCTCTTAATTTTTAATATCCTCACAAAGTGTTTTATACCTACCCCCCAACCCTTCACCACCTTACCCAACTTCATACATAGTATTTCACATGAAATTAGACTAGCTGAATGGTTATACTTGCTAGTTTTAAATTATATGTGGAAATGTTTAAATATCTGGCTTTTAGAGATTGAAGGAATTTACTTACTTTTAAACAATTTTATAAATAGCAATCCAATAATATAAATTTAATTATAGATGTATGTATTTGTGTGTGTATGTGTGTGTGTGTGTGTGTATGTATGACTGATGGCTAAAGAAAACATTAATAAGTTACTTTGCTAGTACACCTCAACACAGAAATAGTGTAATTGCAAATGGATAATGAAGAAATCTAGAAAATAATTCAGAAATTAATTTATGCAGTAATCATCAGAGACAGGATTTCTAATTCTGTTCTTTAAGGCAATATTATTTGAACTGTGTGTGTGTGTAAAACGTGGAAAATTTTTCCCATTCTAATACACAGGAAATAATGCATATTACATTCCTTCCCAAACCCAGAACATGGAAATAGAAATGGAAAAACAATTTAGGCTATAAAATTTCAACAGTAAAGGAAAACGTGATGCTGCCCTTTAATTTATCTACAAGTCTTCAAAATCCTGATCATAGCCAAATTCAATGGTATTGTAAATCACTGAAATATGTTACGAGATACAAAATAAATTCCTGAAAATATCCTCTCCCAAGAGCATTTCTCCTGACACATGGGAGAATTTATATTTCAGTCCTTTTGGTCTCTCTGTTCTATCAGTGTGCAGGCCTATACTCACACACATGCACAAGCACCCACAAACAATAGTATTTATGTGAGTTAACTCACATCTTTAATTGAAATCTCCCTTCTCTTCCTGTTAACCGTAGCATGGCCACCCACAATGCTTGTTCAATTCCAGAAGTTTCCTGCTCATTTAGACAGAATCCTGGAGGCAGAATTCATGGGGGATTAACACTCTAAAGCATCCTTTCACCATGAATCTCAAATCATTTTACACATTTTAATTCATTCTTGGAAAGCCACAGACAGGAAGTTAACTGCCATGCCTGTTTTTCAGAAAAATTCCTTTAAATAGAGAGAGATTCAAGTAGATAGAATATATTTAATTCAAGCATATTAAATCAAACACAAGGCATTTTTAAGATGAAATGTTTCAATTTACATAAAAACTATGCTTTAAAATAGGTATCGTAAAAATCCCAGCCAGGTTTGTAATTAGCTGTATCAAGTAAAACACACACATTTACAAACAATGTTTTATTTAAATGACCGTGCTAATGCAGACTAAAAGAACACAAACAGTGGTGACTAAATCTGTTTATAATTAAAATCTAAATGCATATTTTTCATGTAGCCTACAACATAAGGGTCAATAAGACCTTTTCATTATGTGTATGAAAGAATATAACACACTGTAAATACAAATGAAACACAGTACAAGTATATTTGGTTTATCTTCTCTCACAATTCATACCACAAAATATGTTTTTAAGTAAAACAAAATAAAACAAAAATGAATACTTTATAAGGTATCTAATACATTGTGGGATTAAATTGCCCTCTACATCTTTCCCTAGGGCAACAAAAATTTTGTTTAACATATGAAAATGTAATTTTAGGAAAATTAGACTGTGAATACTCATAATAAAAATAGAAGACAGAATGCTTTGTTTTGATAAAGGTAGTATTTCTGTTGACTTCCAGGTAAGAAAAAAAGCAGTTGACATCCAATTTATTTTAAAAGGTCCTCAGAAAGTGACCCACCCCAAATTAACTTCTCTACTGTCCCATAGTTCAAATTAAAAAAACAAACAAACAAACAAACAAACTTTAAAGAACAAGTCTGAAGATAAAGAAGAAAAAACAAAAATAATGATATTTGAATGTATTTTCAATTTTAATTAGAATGTTTTAAAAAGGAGAAAGAGACATTAGAATTATTTTCTGAGTAATTAGAAGATTTCTAAATACATAAGATGCACTGTGTGTATGTTGCAGTCATGTTACAAGTCATAACCAAGTTACAATGAAGTGTATGTTACAATCAAGTTACCAAGTGGGGGGAAAATACCTATGGTATGGAAGAACATGTCAATTCACTCAATGCTATACTGTGATTTTAGGCTATCTTTAAATACAATTAAACAAGGTTGTACAGCATCAATTAGTCTTTCCTGGTCTGATAACAGCCTTTCAGTAACAATTCGAGAGATTAATCAAAATAGTGAAATTACATGTATTAAATACACACACACATACACACGCACACACATATTCAATGGTTTTTAGTGTATTCATAGAGTTGTGCAACCATCACCACAATCAATTTTTGAACATTTTCGTTACTCCCCAAATAAATCCCTGTACCCATTAGCAGTTTTAACCAGTAACATTATTTAAACTGGTTTTGTACATCACCGCTTTTGATCTCTCAATTTGGACCGTCCTGGTGTTCTCACTGTGTGTCCTTTGTAATTCCCTCTTCTTTCGTTGAGCATAAGATGGCAGGATGTCACAATATGTGTTTAAATTCTGATTCCCTTCCATACAAGCCTGGCCCCTCTAGCAAATTACTAAATCTTATTGTGCTTCAGCCTTCTTCTCATCTGTGGAACAGGGATACAGGTAATAATAGCATCTCCATAATAGCATTTTGAGATAATTAAATTAAAAACACAAAATATTTGAACAGTTAGCATATATGTTAACCATGTTTTATCAATGTAAATTGTTTTAGATCCTAGACTATATCATGAGAAAACAGTTGTGTTATCAGATAGATCTGGAATTTAAAAAGTGTTTCAAATTTGTAAATATCTTAATGTAAATAAATAAAATCATTTTCTTAAGATATGTGATATGAATTCAAAATTATTTTTAAATTATGTAAATGAATTGTTTAAATGTGTATAATAGTTGGAAAAGATAATATCTATTTTGATGCCATTCAATTCATCTTTTTGCTCACAAGCATTTGAATGATGACTGTTAAAATCAGAAACATATATTCATGATGCAGATATACACTGTGCTTGAAATATTGGTCAACATATATTTAGTGCAAACCACTAGAGAGCATGCTGGTCATAAAACTGTGTGTGAGAATTATCCTCTGTGGCTCTAACTAACGGCATCCGACAAGCTGTCGGTCACTGCTGGAAAGCCCATGTTTGTGTATATTCTCATTACATCACTGCATTTGGAAGCGAGAAGATGTCTTAGTGAGGTCCCACCCACAGCAGACGTGATGCTGTGCCCAGCCCTTCACCCCACTTCACACCAGCATGAACTCACTGAACTTTGGTTGAACTTCCCTGTTGAGTCGAGCACATTTTTTAATGCAGTCTATCCTAGTTAAGCCTAATTTGTATTTCATTTCACAACCTTGTCATTTAACACAAGCCCATCAAGATATATTTTAGGGGCAGCAGCTAATCTAAAACCTAAATGAAACTCATTTGACTCACCAAGGACATGCTTTCTGTTCCTGGAAGACATTCTTAAGAGAAGTAAATGGGCAAGCATCTCCATTTTAAATGGACTTTCTTTTTCTTTCTTTTTTTTTTTTTTTGTACTCCATATTTCTGAGTTGTCTTCTGCTATAGTGAAAAACGACTACTATATATTTTTGGCAGTTTTTTAAACTTTTTTTCCTTCCTGGGAAGTCATTTGTTCTTTCAACAACACATAACTGGGAGAATATGGCCAATATTGTCAATCTTCAAGAAGTAGTAGTTTTTATATTTAAAAACTTATCAGGAGTGCACTTTGCAGACTTGGCTACGACGGGTTATATGCGAGGGCAACTTTCTTGTCAAATAAGGGCTGTGTGCCTAAGAGGTTTTAATTGCTTTTATTTTTAAAGAAGATTCTTTGCATACGAAAATGTAGCCTTCCATTAACTCAATTGTAGGGATGATAAATCTTAGCAGAGCAATTATTTCTTGAAGTTCAGATGGCCACACATAAATTTCTTTCCTTGAATTCAGCACATTTTTTAGTTATCTGGTAGGAACATTAAGTCCTTCGGTATAGACAAGCTTTTCTTTGGGGGGTGAGGGAGAAGGAGTTATTTCCTTTCTCTTCAAATGTATTTCAAATTTATTGTGTTTGGATAGGCCTGTTGGAATAGTTGCCACTTGTTTCCAAAGTGCTTCTGGAAATATGACTCCTAATTAAATATAAATTGTATAGAATACAAGTATTCTATACAGGATATAAACCTTTAGACTTGGATTTAGGAAGCACACTGTGAACAGAACTCTCAGGCTGAATTCATTTACTGAATAAATATTGTCTATAGTATGCACAAAGCACTGTGGAAGATAAGATGATGAATAAGATAGAACTTTATGAGTTTATAGATCTTTAGTATAGGTAACAATAATCATTATTATTTACTAAATATTTACTAAGCATTTGGCATTGTGGGTTTTACAGGTAAGACATACACCTGATTGTGCAACAGTTTTGTGCAAGGAAGACCTGAATGCAAGTCAAAGTAATTTGATTGAGCAGCTACTATGTAACAAGGAAGATTAATGCTCATGGTGCCAATCAAAAAGAACTCTGCTTTCACAGAGCATACTCTGGTTAAACACTCTAAGAAAGAAATAGCCAGCTCCTGTGTTACGGGTTTCAGAAAGGAAAGACTATCGTTTCATTCTGTGTGGAGGAGGTAGCATTTTAAGAAAGATTTGGGTATAGAATTTTGCAAACAGGAAGGAGAAGAAAACCAAGACATCTAAATTATTTTTATCTTGAAGTGTAATTTAAAGCTGTTGTTAAGGAGAACTTGTAAGAATGGGGAACTTCATCAGAAGTTTAGGAGTGTGTGTGTATGTGTAGAACAATGTTTTATCAATGCAAATTTGATTTTAGAGAATATATATATATATATATATATATATATATAATTTTAGAATATTCCAAACTACTAATTCCAGACAAGATCATGTACAGAAGTATTAAACGATACAATAATGCTATTTTTATTACATTTATAGGTTCATTGAAACTGCAAAGCTGTCGATGTACAATCCACCTATATTCACAATGTAACCAAAATAAACCCTGAAAACATGATGTGGTCTTAGAAATTACTGGAACAAAGAGGCTATAAGAATAAAATCAAAGGGTTTTCCTTCCTTATTCTAAATAACATTGCCCTGATTCCCAGGAAATACTCCAAAAGCTCATGGAGATGCACATACCCATTTGATTTAATATCTTGCGATTAAAGATGCGATAGCTGAATCTTGTGCCAAATCTCTATTAACTTTAATGGGGAAGCACCAGATTCAAGAAGCTGAAGAGGAGACCCAGAGTCAGCAAACAAGACATGTGGTTTTATTAGAGGCGACACACAGGAGAGAGACTCCAGTGGTAGAGGGCTGGACAGGAGAACCACAACCATTTGCAAACAACATGCAGTTTCTATAGCATTTTCACTTAACACCTTCCCCTTAATGACCTCCACCTGGCAACCTTCAGGCAACCCCAAACTCAGAGCCTCTATTCCCTCTACAGCCCATGTTCCCCAGGACTGGCTAGAGGCTCAGATGTTCCTCATAGACAAGGAACAAATCTCTGGCTTGGCTACTCCCGTATTCTATAGCACGGAACATACATTCAAAAGCATTTACCACACGAGATCATACTAAGGGTGTGCTTAAATTATTGCTATCTGGTACCTTTACCCCATGCCAACAAAAATGGCCAGTCAATGAATTGTCTGTGTGTGTATATATCAAAAACATTTTCTGCAGAACATGAACAATAGAATAGTGTTTCCTTTGGGTAAAAGGCTAAAAATATATAGGTTTTCTTGGATATTACCTATGTTTTTTGTTTGTTTGTTTGTTTTTTAAAAAAGAGTTATTTGAGGCTTTTTCAGTTTCCACTTAATTCTAACAGATTGTGTTTCATATTTTGACTTTCAGTTAAATTTGTTCTTCTGAATAATAACTGCTGGGAAGGCCTGAAAGCAAGAGAGAAGAGAGCTACCATCTTTTGCACTGTAGTGATGTCTGCATTTCACTGGCAAACTGTTTCCCAACTACGCGTTCTGTTTCCTTTTCTAGAGTTCCAGGACTTACTGGGGATGGTCAACATTGTATAATTGCAAATGTAAGCGCTACAATAATTATTGTAATTACTATTAATATAACAACATAAATGTCTTGCAGCAAGAAATGAGTTTCTGAGTAATGGAGGTGATTTTATAACCTAATGGGACTAAAGCCATTTAGCTGTCTATCTTAACTCTCCAATCACCAAAAAGGGCAACGTTTAAAGATTTAGGCAAATCTTCCAACATAGAAAAGAGTTGTAAAATGTATTTTTTTTTTTTTTTTTTTGAGACAAAGTCTTGCTCTGTCACCAGGCTGGAGTGCAATGGCATGATCGTTCAAGCAATTCTCCTGCCTCAACCTCCCAAGTAGCTGGGATTCCAGGCACCTGCCACGATGCTTGGCTAATTTTTTGTGTTTTTAGTAGTGATGGGGTTTCAACATGTTAGCCAGGATGGTCTTGATCTCCTGACCTCGTGATCCAAAAGCCTCAGCCTCCCAAAGTGCTGGGATTACAGGCATGAGCCACCGTGCCTGGTGGTAAAAATGTATTATTTTTGAATTGATGTGGATATATTTTTATGATACTTCTTAAAATGTTTTTTGAGAGACAGAGTCTCACTCAGTCACCCAGGTTGGAGTGCAGTGGCACGATCTTGGCTCACTGCAACCACTCCCAGGTTCTGGAATTACAAGATATTCTGGTGCCTCAGCCTCCCGAGTTGATGAAATTACAGGTACACACTACCATGTCTGGCTAATTTTTATATTTTTAGTAGAGACGGAGTTTCACCATGTTGGCCAGGCTAGTCTCAAACTCCTGGCCTCAAGTGATCCACATGCCTCAGCCTCCCAAGTGCTGGGACTGCAGGCGTGAGCTACCGCGCCCAGCTGTTTTTGACGATAACTTTAATTATCAAAGCATAGTTCTCATTTATTGTTTCTTTTCATTCATATTAATTTTTAAATTATAAATGCAATGACAAACTCACACAAACCAAAATAAATGTAAAGCACCAATCCACAGAGTGAGGTAGTACATGTTTGCAGATATTTCTTGGCTTATTAACAGCTAATCATCCTTAAGGAAAAAGTAAATAAGGCTTTAGCTGGCCACATTAAAATCATTCTTCAGGCTGTAAGTCCTTCTGGATAGGATTTAATATGGGTCTTGAATTTCGCTCAAGTAAAACTTGGCAAATCTTTTCCATCATTTATAACCACTGATAATCCCCATAGTTATGATAATCAATAGGGTAAGAGTCCGGTTGCTGCCCCCATGGGTTCAAAAGATTTTGTGGGTTTTTGCCGATATAAAGTATGAGAAATGCAATTAACTTCAATTTAGAGTGAAACGTATTTTCCTCTCAGATATTTTGTCCTGTGACTGAGCTTAAGGGAAGTAGCAGAAAATACTTGAAGATAATACACGTATATAAATAAATGATAAACTATAGCTCAGTCAATTTGGAAACATGGTACTAAATATATTCTTTACTATGATAGTCCTGTTGGCATCATTGCACAAATGTGATCTAACAAACTATATAAAATATGTAACAAAAATGGAGGCATACCTGACAAAGGAAACATACCATCATATGAAAATATTTCTGTCTTGTTTAAAAAAAAAATTTTACAGTTCTTACTGTTCATTCCTTGAAGACGTAACTAGGAGGGATAGCATCATGTTGGCCATTAGCATTTACATCAAGAAGTGATCACCACTCCTAATCAATTTATAGTAGCAGAATGTCCATACAGATACTGAAAATACTGCATGAAAGTAATATATACTCTGATAAAATAATTAATTTCTTCATGGGAGCATAACTTTGAGCAGATATATTTAACAGTACATTAACTTTCTTTTCATCTGGCAGGAAGAAAATAATATTGTTCTATTTCCATGACCAGTAATTATATAATTTTTATTTAGTCCATCAGTAGCGACAAAGAGGGATAATAGAGGACCATTCTCAGACAATATAGTATCCACCAAAGCATCATGGAAAAGCTAGTAAATTGAAGATGCTTACAGACTTCGAGTAAGCTATCCACTGAGAATGTACATTGAACTCCAGTTCCTAGTTCCCTAAGTTCCACTGGGTTATCCATTTTCCTTCTTGTAAAATAATAATAACAATAATAGTTCTTAAATTGCCTTGATATTTTTCTTTCTCCCAATAAATTGGAAGACAATTAGCAATACATGAGAATGCATTCCCTTGGAATCTTTCTTTTTTCCTTCCTTCTCACCTGGAAAAGCTAACCCCAAAAAACCTTTTAAGTACATTTGTCCAATAAGCATGTCTGATCACCACAGAATGATTCCATTTTCTTGAAGACAAAATCGCCCTGGACACATCACTGGAGATTTGGAAGGAAAACAAGAGTTTTGGTGAGAAAGCTAATCCAGATACAACAAGCACAAAATGGTGATGCTCTATCTGTTTTTTGCTCCTTGTTCATACAAAATTAGAAGGTGCTAGTTGATCTTCACTGCATTGGGAAGAAAAAATCATCCTAGCTTTTAACAGCTCTTTGCCATTAATGGGATTCTCATAAACTCCAAGGATAATGAAAAGAAAACAAAACCTTGAATGGAAAGGCAATTGCACCATAAAAACCCAACATTGCTTTCGATTTTTAAAATTGTCTGTCCTGGAAAGTAATTAAATCTACCATTGTTTAGCACTTTGTGTACATCTCATACTACCTTAAGTCTATAAAGACATTAACTGATGCATACCTTAATGACCACAATTATTTCACTAATTTGGAGCCAGTGCATACAAACCTGTTCAGGTTAAAGTGCTTACATTGTGAGGCTGAGTTAGTAACAAAGGTTCAAGGCCAGATCTCGGTTTCTGCTTTGCTAGAAAACTTCAATTCATTCATCTGTGATCTCTAGCATCACACCACCTTTATTTCTCTTGCAAAGAAATGCTAACATTATTTGCCTCTTCCTAGGGCTCCTCAAAATCCACAACAACTCATTTTCAGCCACTGCATTATAGCAACAATTATATCTTTTTGTCTCTGCCCAGTCTTACAATAAGCAGCTCAAGCTTCTTATATTCTTTGTTACTAATTATTCCTTTCTGCTTTCTTTTTTATTTATTCCATCATTCTGATATTGCCTATGACCCTAGACAGAGTATTTCTTATCTTCCTAACTTTTGAATTAATTCATCCTTTATACCAGACTCTCTCATATGTGAAACTGACAGGTAGGGGACTTTACCATACACTAGAAAGTGTCAGGCAAGGTTGAGAGACAGATAGATGGGGGTGACTATCCCAGCTCAGGAATTTTCAGTACACAAATAGGAAAGTTCTTGAATCTCCAGTTTTCTTTGCTGTCATTCATAAAATGATTTTTTTTTTAAATTGACTTTATGGATAAAAGGAATAAATGTGGTACACCATAGTTATCATTATCCTTCTCATTCTCTCTTCTTCTGGTAACCTCTATATATTTAAACACTCCTGTATGTATGCAATTAAGGCTCTGCATCAAAGTTCTGGTAAAAGGTGCCACACTGTCCACCTCTGGAAGTAGGTTTAAGATGTGGCATTCATTTCGTGTTGTTTGATTTCTGCAAAATTCTGAAAATAGCTTATTGGGGTGCTAGAGGAAACGGGTCCACATGGAAGAATCACGTTCATCTCTTATTAGTCTTTCTCTCACCTCTGCCCCAACCACACTGGGCCCTCTCGATGAAAATAGATCCCACACTTCATGCTGGGGCTTTAGCGTCTTTTGTTAGCCATTCCTCCTTTCTACCTGGACTGTTTCCCTGATATGCCCATGGCTCAGATCCTCCTCACTTTCAGCTCATGATTCCATTGCAATGCACCCTGATGTCCTTGCTTTAAAAGTGCCACTGAATCTCCTGTACTTGCCACAGATCGCACATCTTCCTCTCCTACCAGCTGACTCTCATACTGTTTATTTTGCACATTGCCTGCCACGCCTGCATGTCAGCTTCATGAGGGCAGAGATTTCAGTTTGTGCTGTGCGTAGGAAAGTGCTGGGGATATGTTACATGCTCTGTACCAACTTGTACACTCTACAGATAAATTAGATATGCCTAGCTAAACAAATTATCTATTAAGTAAAGTTTTTTTGGGGGGACAAATAATATGTACTGCAGCCTTTTAAAACCTCAAGTCAACAAAGCTTAATGCGTTGCTTCAAACATATTTCAAATAAAGAGAAATAAGCACTGCAAATCTATGTTGCTTGATGCTTTTTATTTTCTCAAAAGCCAAAAATAATTAAATAATTAAAAACGTAAAAGAGTTAATAATGGACATGCAACTAAAAATAATTTCTTTGTCGTAAAATAGAAAGGAGAAGTGATCTTTAAATTTACCAAAGAGCCAAATAGAAAGCTTCTTCAAAATTCTTTCTGTACTTCTCATAAATTCACTATCTACTTATGATTCCATTCTGTATTTTTATATCTAATATGTTTCTTCAGCTATGGAAGTTAAGAAAAACACCCACACAAAAAACCCACGAAGTTTCTAAATGTTATTTATTTTTCACAATAAAAATAACCTACACAGATTTTTTGAATATACATTTATGCTTGGACACTGTAAAAACTGTTTGCTTTGATTTCTTTTTTTAAAAAAATACTCTGCCTGTAAAGGCACCATGGCTAATGGGATCCTCACACTAATTCTATCCACACAAGGAGAAGAATGAAATGGAAAAAATGACTCAGTGATTAGTAATTTGTAGCTCAATGTGAAATCTTTTGGCAGGACGTGTGTTCCTGTATCCCATAAACAGAGTTAAAAGCTGCATTGTATTTATATCCAGAGGGAGCAAACTAATGTATTAGCACATTATAATAAAGGGAAAGATGGAAATAGAGTGGCTAATGTTGGCAACTAAGAATCACAGAAATCAGAGAAGTGTCCGTTATACCTCGGTTTCTAGACTAATGATTGTTAGATTTAGCTAATAATAGGCAAATTACTTGAAGATGGTAATAACCGAAGTTTGAAGGCAAATTCATCTAAAGAATCCTTTTAAGCTTGAGTTACTTACCATTAAGTATAGCACATTATAAGTTTTGATGCCCTGTCATTTCTTCAGTTATTAAAGATGTAAAGTGCTTGAAATCAATAGGACACATTGCTCTCATTATGCTTCTAATTCATGGCTAGAGATACCGATAGTATTACTATTAAAGCTATAATTATATTTACTTATTCATCATACTGTTGTATGTAGCTGAGAATAGGAAATATCTGGAACATGCAAATATAAAACATGCAAATATAAAATTAAATATCACCATGACAAATGTATTGACTATTCTTCTCCAGACCCGTAGCTCATGCCATATTGTAATTAAGGAAACTCCGTCATTGCTTGATTTGAGGAAGCGTATTCAAGTGTTTTATTTGTTCCAACCCAGACTGAGGAATAGTGATGATGCTAAATGCGCTCTTTCTTTTCCTTTAAAGCATGTAATTTCTCACATACAAAGTCTTTCTCATTCTTCTGCTGTGCAGTCATTAGGGCTGTCCCCAAATATTTGATTACTGCTCTTGTTTTGGGGATAGGGTAGATTGGCCTTTCCCATCTCATGAAATTTACTTTTGATCATGT
This sequence comes from Rhinopithecus roxellana, assembly GCF_007565055.1. Taxonomy (NCBI): domain Eukaryota; kingdom Metazoa; phylum Chordata; class Mammalia; order Primates; family Cercopithecidae; genus Rhinopithecus; species Rhinopithecus roxellana. The sequence continues at coordinate 164,735,692 of NC_044553.1, forward strand.
GCCTGGCATTGGCAAATAGAATATAAATAGAAGTGATAGGTGTCACCTACTAAAAAGAGCTTTAAAGAACTAGTGCATACTTTTTCACTGGCAAAGGCCTTTTTTTTTTTTGGAATGTCAGAGAAAGAAGGGACTCATGGGCTTGGATCTTGTTTAGTGGACAAAAACAATGTGGAGGAGAGCCCCTTCTAACCTTTGATGCACACAGCTTGAGTGAAAAATAAAGTTTGTTGATTTAATCCAATAATATATTAGTATTGTCATCACAACTTAGTGTAGTTTATCCTGAATGATTACTTTGGTTACATCAGATCATTCAAATATCGTCCAAGAACTTCTTAAAAATCTCTCAGCACACCCTGCCCCTTTTACCTCCTCTTCAATTACTCTTACCTTACCTTCTATTTTTGAGCCAGATATATAAAATCATAGCTATAATACAATGCATACGAATTGTGCTAATAACAGACTGATGACCTAGTTGGGGGCATACCTTTAAAAAGTCAGTGAACAGAATTGGTACCCACCATCCAGAAAATATTTAAGTACTTTAAAAGACCACATCAGAAATCTAAAGGAAACTTTCTATGTTGTTCTGTTTTCCTAATTACTCTTTTCCTTAATGACTAATGTTTAATATCAATAGGACTATATTTTTATCCCATTTGAGGTTTTTTTTTGTTGCTCTTTGAATAGCTAAAGTTAAAATAGCATGCTTACTATATAAACACAGTTTGAAAACATAGCATTTTTCTAATTATATAGTAATTTGTTTGCAACTGATAATTCTTTTAGAAATATTTATTATGTGCCTTCTGCATTCCAAACACTTGTCTAGGTTGCTGGAATTAAGGCAGTAATCAAAACAGATACGATCTCTGCTTGCATGGAATGCACATTCCAGTATGAGAGAGAAGACATTAAATAAACAGATACATAATATGCCAAGTGTTAATATTCACTATGAGATAAAGCATAGGAAGAGGGATACCTCCATGGCAAAAATGGTGGAAAGAGAGGAAGAGAGGAATAGTCATTTTCATAAAAATTATTCAGGTGAAGTTACTCTGGAGAGTAACATCGAAGCCAACTCTTGAAGGAAAAGAGTTTGAAAATTCTGAAATTTTAGAAAATCACAAATAAACATATAAAATAAATCCAGAAAAGAAAAAATACAAAATAAAATGTAAATTACCCATTTTCAAACTAGGACTAATAGTTTCGGTATTAATGTCATGAGTTTAAAAAACACAAATAAATATACCTACATGTTTATTAATTCTATGTCATTAAAAGTTTTTTCATTTATATTAATAATTTTCTTTTACAAACTCTGGAATGCATGCCTAACTATTAATACTGGATGATTCTTGAAGCTGGGATAATGAGAAAAAAACTTTTGTATTGTGCTTTTTATATCTTTGTATTGTCTAGTATTTTAAATCAGAAAACTCATAAGGTTTGGAAATAATCTTCTGCAGGGTAATCATCAGTGGCTTCACAGTATTCTATTATACAGCTAATTAGCTAAAACAAAATTTATTTTATTAAGCCACCATTATTGGACATTCAATCTTTCCAATTTCTGGTGAATAATATGATTTTAATAATTTTCATGAGAAATATATAATATACCAGCTACATTATAAGCTAATTAGACTTTCATGGACTAGCCTGGTAATATATAGCTTTGCTTTCTATGGGAAATTGTATTGTGCATTCCAAACAATTTATATAAAGAGTAAGCTTTGGAGCTTAATCCATGGTTTAATTGTGTGCTTTCTCCACAATTAAGTAGCTTTACAACTTGAGTCACTTTATACATTGCTTGCATATGGATATTTCTTAACTTTTAGATGTTCTGGCCTACTTCAGACAATATGAAGCAACAAGTATGATTTTTTTATTTTAACAGTTTATAGTACTAAATATTTAATGATATTTCAGACACCCAAACTACTTGCTGGAGACAGAAAGGAGGCGGGGTGAACTGAGGCAACACATCAGGTTAAGCCCATGACTGAGGAAATTAGATGATATGCAAACCTCTTTGCCACCAGGGATTTTAGCATGGTAACCAGCTCTCCACTCCCCAGCCCGGGTTTTTTGACTATTCATTTTTGTGTTCAAACACACCTGGAACTACTTTTAACCTGGCGCTATCACAGTACACTGAAATTGCTCTTTTCAATGTCTCTCACTTATCTGCAAACTTCTTAAGACCAGAGGCTACATATTTTCTCTGTGAAATCATTACATGCTACCTCAGTGTCCAGTTCATATCAGGTCCCCGGGAAACGTTTGCTGGCCTGAAATAAGACCACCTAAGGGATGTGTCAGAAAACAATACGAATGCTGATGTTAGAATAATGTAAATGCCTGCTGAGAGAAACACAAAATTTTTGAGAAAGAAAAGCGGAAAGAATGGCATTATTGGGCCTGGAAAAATCCATTTTCAACACTCACATTGGAGTTCTCCAGAATTAGACAGGATAAGAGAGAGAGTGTTACATTGAAATAGTGTCTATGCTGCTACAACACTGAAAATAGAGATAAAAGAATGTCTCTTTTCTTCCAATAATGATATCTTAATTCCCTCCATGAAAACTACTTTATAGATACTATATAAGAAAGATATATAAATAGAAAAAGTCATAAAGAGACTCTGGCTAATACCCTGAACCTTCCACTTTCTCCCTGACTCTCTTTTCACTATCCCTACCCCTTCTGTTTGGACAAGTTAAGGATGGCTACAACATCTAAAAAATCATTCCATGCAAATGGTGGGCACAAAATTGCTGACAGGCATACAAAGTTGTTAGAGCTTTTTCCTCCCAGTCTATTATTATTCCACCTAAAGTAACCATGAGGACACAGCTCTCAGTTTTCCAAGTACCATGAAGTAAATGATTGACAGTCCTCAGTTTTCAAAGTATCATAAAATAATTGACTGACCGTCCTAGGTGCTATGGTCTGAAATTTATCACTGCATTTGCTCTGAGGTTATCCATTCCCATGGACTACTCCCAGCCAATGCTGAATGTGGAAAGATGCTAATACAGAAGCATTCCTGAAAGATGGCAAATTCTTCCAGGTGACTTTGGCTTGAGGACTCCCAGTGACATTTCTCGACTTTTTTTAGATTGGAAAACAGTTTAAGAATGTTCTATCTAAGGCATTTTCTTTTCTTCCCTTTTTTTCTTCTTTACTCGGGGTCAGACCTGCATTGTGTTCTGATGGCTTTCTCAGTGTTTCTGCCTCTCTATTTTGTCCTAGCAATTTCTCATAGTAACATTCTTGTACACTTAGCCTGAACAATAAAACGATATATAACATGGACTGGTGCCATAATGCCTTAAAATATACTTTATATATGTATTATCTATATCATGCATCTGTCTATCCATCCATTTATCCATCTACCTAGTTGTTTAAATGTGTTCATGAATAGATTGTAATTATGTTGACAGTGCCTGATTTATCCTCTTTGGCACTTCTTCAGCACTATATGTATTAGTTTCCTAGGGCTGGTAAAGTACTGCAGACTGAGTAGTTTTGCACACAGAAAAGTATTCTCTTAACAGTTCTGGAGGCTAAGAGTCTAAAATCAAGGTCTTGTCCAGGTCACACACGCTTTGAAATCTCTAGGGTTGAATCCTTCCTTGTCTCTTCCTAGTTTCTGATGGTTATCATAATCCTTGGTGTGTCTTGGATTGTAGATTAACCACTCCAATCTTGGCCTCTGTCTTCACTAGGCTTCCTTTTCTTTATATCTCTTATCTCTATCTCCAAACTTTCCTCTTCTAATAAGGACATCAGTCATTGAACTTGGGCCACCCTAAAACAGTATGACTTCTTTTTTAAAATTTTTATTTATTTATTCTGAGCTGGAGTCTTACTCTGCTGCCAGGCTGGAGTGCAGTAGTGCTGCCTCAGCTCACTGCAACCTCTCCCTCCCGGGTTCAAGTGATTCTCCGCCTCAGCCTCCTGAGTAGCTAGGACTACAGGTGTGCACCACCACGCCCAGCTAATTTTTGTATTTTTAGTAGAGATGGGATTTCAACATGTTGGCCAAGATGGTCTCGATCTCTTGACCTTGTGATCTGCCCGCCTCGACCTCCAAAAGCGTGGGAAATACAGGCATGAGCCACCGCGCCCAGCCAGACCTCTTCTTAACTTGATTGCATCAGCAAAGACCTTATTTCCAAATAAGGTGACATTCACAAGTACTCTTAGTTAGCACTTGAAAATATCTTTTCTGAGACACAATTCTATCCAGGATGCGGTGTGACGTGGTTTCACTGATTCTGCCGGTGTTGGTTTTGTTGTGGTCACTGGCCCTTATGCTTCAAGTAATCTCTGCAACCCTGTTGTTAACACTCAACTCTCTGAGTTCGGCTTAGTGACCTGTAAGTCGTCATAATCAATCCCAATCACCTTTAGCTCTAGTGTAACTGATATTTGTTCTGTTCACATACAGCCTTTGGGAAGATGATCAGAAAGATATATGTTGTTCCTGAAATCATCAGCTGAGTGACTCCATCTTCCTACTTCCTTGCATGGACTCTCCAAAGACAAAGCACACCAGCAACATCATCTGGGTACAGTTTTCATGATATCCTCCTTTTCTTGCTCCTGATCCGGCAACTTATCAGTGAGAGAATAATGAAAGTGAATCCACAGGGATAAGGCAATTAGGCATTTGTGAGGCTGAGAAAATAGGCTCTTGGACCACATATAAGGGTTACTCTAGGCATCTAATTTTTCCAACCCAACACAATGTGGCATCTTTCCAGTGCTGGGCACAACACTTGCACATAAAAGTATTGAGTGTTAAACTTATAAGGAGAAAAAAAGTGAATGCCATCCTACTGTACTCTTTGTCTATAATTAAATGTTTGTGTCAGTGTCTATATTTCTGTAATTATATCATGGAAAATGTTCCTGTTATATAAAAGATATTAGGCTAGTTACTGAAATAACAAAGATAAAAGTCATTTTGTAAGTACCTGCAAAAGACAGGCACTATCCTTGGTGCTTCCCAAACACTTGTTGTCTAAATTCCTAAGGACATTTTTTTTTTTTTTGCAGCCAACATTATCCACATTTCATAACAATAGACTTGATATCTGAGTCAGAACTTGGAAGACAAGTTCAAAGCTTAGTCTTCAAAACATGTGGCATTCTACCTTTGTCAAGGTGGAATTAAGCATAATCCTTGCCCATTAGGAGCTTATCCTACTGTGTGGAATGATTCCAATGTCATGTGGTTTCAAAGTAATGTAAAACGTTCCTTCATTCACCCCCTAACTCTGTCTCTTCCCAGTCTCCTTCATCTCTGTTAATGCCACCATTAGACACTAGGTGTGAAAAAAGCCCATATTGATTTCTCTCTTTCTACTTTCAATTCCAATCCATCAGCACACACTGCTGACTTTAACTCTAAAACATGTCATAAATATGACCACTACTCAACCTCCCCTAAGACCACCTCATTCTGAGTCACCATTATTATTCTCCCAGGATTACTATGACAGCCACTAAATTGATTTCTTGGGTTCAATCTTGCTTCCACTACAGCTCACTCTACAAATAAGAGTGTAGTGATACTGGAAAAAATAAAACACACCATGCAATTCCCTTGCTTAACACATTCCATTGGCTTTTCATTGTCGTCAGTATAAGTGCTTGATCCTTATCTCGGACAAAAGATGTCACAGAGTCTATCACGTGTCTCTTTTATCTCTCTCTTTATGCCAGGTCTATGGTCTGGCATAATCATAATCTGTGCATCAAACTTGTTAAACATTTTCTTGCCTCAGGGAAAATCCACTTGTTTTTTGCTTTCCCTACACTATCTTTTCATAGGTTTACACATGGTTGGCTCTCACTTATCATCCCTGATTCCACTCATATATTACTTGTTCAGAAAGACCTTCATAAAAGCTCAACTAAGGTAATCTCCTAATCATTTGTGGTAAAACTCTATCTCATAACCCATTTTATTATCTTTATAGAATTATCATTCGCTAAAACTAATTAGCTTACTTTTTGAACTTGTTTTTAAAAAATTATCTATATTTTCATACTAGAAATAATTTAAATTGCGCACGAGCAGGTTTATCATGTTACTTTTTGTTCCTTTATGCTTTACCTGTGTCTGGTATATAAAAATGTTTTTAAAATATTTGATAAGTGTCTGACTATTAAAATGCTATATAAGGAGAAATAAGAGCAACTGACAGCCTGGGGGAATCAATGATGATTGAATATGTAAGTTTAGTCATGAAGGCCTTATTCCTTCAAAAAATACTTAGTAGGGGTCGACTATGCATCAAGCACTACATTAGGAGGAAGGTTATGCAGCAGATCCAAGTATTTCACATTTCAAACAATATGTGAAGATTGTCATTAAAATTATAAGAATGCTTTAACAGCAAGTACTATTAAAGTTCGAAAAAATGGATGGATCATAGCACGCTGCAGTAACCAATAAATGCTTCCCAGGGAATTGAGTGAGATACCCAGGAAGAAATGACTCAATAAGTGAAAGTAAGTGTATAGCAATAAGAGTTAAAATTGCAAAGACTAGAGTACATGAATTTGGACTGAAGTCAACAATGTCTCAGCGAGGACCAGGCAGTTTGTATAGTAATATAGGAGGAGATAGAGTTAAAATTCATCCTGAAGAGTCCATGGAAGCCTTTGAAGGAAAGATTTTCAAGGAGGCTCTCAATGTAGACTCTTAGATGCCCTTTAAACTCAGCCTCTTCAACTGTCAGAAGAAAGTCAGCATGTACTATTCTATTTTAAATTTAGTTTATTCCAACTACATTGAGAAGAATGAAAGATTGATTTTTGGTTTTTCTTGGGTTAGAAGTTTTGAAAAAGCAATGGTAGAATCAGAAGTAGTAACACAAAATTTCCTTTTGTATAAAAATTGAAAGTTTTTTTGCTTTTCTTTTGAGATAATATGTGTATGTGTGCACACACATAAGCAGAAACTGATCTTTATTCTTTCCCAAGTTTAGCTCCTCCAAAAGTAAATATAGAATTAGCTAGAACTGGCAAAGACATATTAAACTATCTAGTTAAAATGATAGAACTGTAAGAAAGATTTCTAATAAGGTAGGTATGTTAATCTTTTATGATGCATGTAGGGAGAACTATTATTTTTGAAAGTTCATGGCAGAGAAAAGAAATCTAGTGTCCTGACTACTAGTGACTTCATATCTCAGATAGAAATTGGAGGCTTCTGCGTATTGAAGAATTTAACATATTATTTTAAGCCTTAGTTTCTGCCAATCTAATACAGAGGTAGACTGGCCAAATACTATATGCGCATGCATGTGTATGTGTATATATATGTATATACACATGTATGTATGTATGTATGTATACACAGACATTTATATACATATATGTATGTGTATATTGCATTAGTCCATTTTCACACTGCTATAAGGAACTGCCAGTGACTGGGCAATTTACAAAGAAAAGGGGTTTAATTGACTCACAGTTCTGCATGGCTGGGGAGGCCTCAGGAAACTTACAATCATGGTGGAAGGTGAAGGGGAAGCAAAGACCTTCTTCACATGACAGCAGGAAAGAGACAGCTACCAACAGCAGGGAAAACTGCCTCATAAAACCATCAGTTCTTATGAGAATTCACACACTATTATGAGAACAGGATGGAGAAAACCACCCCTATGTTCCAATAACCTCCTACCAGGTCCCTCCCTCAACACGTGGGGATGATGGAGATTACAATTCAAGATGAGATTTGGGTAGAGACACAGAGCCAAAGCATATAATTCCATTCTTGGCACCTCCCAAATCTCATATGCTCACATTTCAAAACAATCATGCCTTCCCAACAATCCCCTAAAGCCTTAACTCATTCCAGCATTAAATTAAAAGTCCAAGTCCAAAGTCTGTTCTGGGACAAGGCAAATCCCTTCTACCTAGGAGCCAGTAAAATCAAAATCAAGTCAGTTACTTCCAAGGTACAATGTGAGGACAAACGTTAGATAAATGCTCTCATTCCAAATGGGAGAAATTGGCCAAAACAAAGGAGCTACAGGCCCCATGCATGTCCAAAGTCTAGAGGGGCAGTTATTAAATCTTAAAGCTCCAGTATAATCTCCTTTGAATCTATGTCTCACACCAGGGCACGCTGATGAAAAGAGTGGGCTCCCATGGCCTTGGGAAGCTCTGCACCTGTTGAGTGTGGCTTTCCCAGGCTCATAGTGCAAGCTGTTGGTGGATCTGCCATTCTGGGGTCTGGAGGATGATGGCCCTCTTTTCACAGCTTCACTAGGCAGTGCTCCATTGTGGACTCTGTGTAGTGGCTCCAAACCCACATTTGCCCTTTGCACTGCCTAGAAGAGGTTCTCCATGAGGGTGTCACCCCTGCAGCAGACTTCTGCCTGGACATCCAGGTAGTTTCCATATGTCTTCTAAAATCTACTTGGAGGCTCCCAAACCTCAGTTCTTGACTTCTGTGCACCCACAGGCCCAATACTACGTGGAAGCTGCCAATGCTTGGGCTTGCACCCTCTGAAGCAATGGTCCAAGCTGTACCTTGGCCCTTTTTAGACATGGCTAGGACCCAGGACACCAAGTCCTGAGACTGCACAAAGCAGCAAGACCCTGGGCCCAGCCCATGAAATCATTTTTTTTCCTCCTAGGTTTCTGGAATGGTGATGGGAGGGGCTGCCATGAATAATTCTGACATGCCCTAAAGACATTTTCCCCATTGTCATGGTGATTAACATTTGGCTTAGGCAAACCTCTGCAGCAGGTTTAGATTTATCCCCAGAATTTTTTTTTTTTCCATCTCATTGTCAGGCTGCAAATTTTACAGCCTATTATGCTCTACTTCCCTTTTAAACATAAGTTCCAGCTTCAGATAATCTCCATCAAGTTTAAGCTTCCACAGATCTCTAGGACTGGGGCAAAATGCCACCAGTCACTTTGCTAAAGCATAGCAGGAGTGATCTTTGCTCCAGTTCCCACCACCTCAGCCTGGATCTCATTGTCTATATCACCATCAGCATTTTGGTCAATACCATTCAACAAGTCTCTAGGAAGTTCCACATTTTTCCCACATTTTCCTGTCTTCTTCTGAGTCCTTCAAACTGTTCCAACTTCTGTCCGTTACACAGTTCCAAAGTCACTTTCACACTTTTGGGTCTCTTTATACCTTGGTACCAGTTTACTGTATTAGTCTGTTTACACACTGCTATAAAGAACTCTCTGAGACTGTGTAATTTATTAAAAAAGAAGTTTAATTGACTCACAGTTCCGCATGGCTGGGGAGTCCTCAGGAAACTTACAATCATGGTGGAAGGTGAGGGGAAAACAAAGACCTTCTTCACATGGTGGCAGGAAAGAGAGAGCTAGCAAGAGTGGGAAAAACTGTCTTATAAAACCATCAGATCTTCTGGGAACTCACTCACTATCATGACAATAGCATCACGGAAACTGCTCCCATGATCCAATTACCTCCCATGAGGTCTCTCCCTGGACACATAGAGATCATGGGGATTACAATTCAAAATGAGATTTGAGTGGGGACATAGCCAAACATAACATATATATTCATATATATACACACACAAACATACATAATGTATATAATGTATGTTTATATGTATAATACACACTACATGTTAACATGTATTCATCTGTGCATGTATATGTATAAAACAGAGATAGATAAATATAATAAAAAGCAAAGACATAAATGGGTGACTAAAATTAGTCAACTTAAAAAAATCTAAACTATTTAAAATTTAAACTATATTTAGAGTTTAATTTTATATTTTTCCTTTTTCTTTGTTCTTAATTTACTGTCCAGATTCAATTATTAAAGAAAAAGTTTAATTTTTATAAATCTAAGTATGTGAGAGAAAGTTATCATAATAGTTTATCTTCCAAACTGAGAAATATGAACATGTTAGCATTTTTCTGTGGGCTTGGCTTGTTTGCAATAAAAAAAAAAGATCAGCATGTCCTTCCAGCTACATGCTCTTTACAAATATTTCTGGGTTTCCTTATAAGCTGCTAAACTGGCACAGAGGCCTGGGTATTTAGAACAGTTTTTGCTTTCTTCATCCAGACTCATGGTTTTAAATCCCCAGGACCAGCTCAAATATTGTTGATTTATTTATGAATTTCAGATAATGGTTTTTATGCAATATAATCTTTTAATTTTTATTTTGTAACATTTATTTTAAGCTCATGAGTACATGAGCAGGATGTGCAGGTTTGTTGTACAGGTAAATGTGTGTCATGGGGATTTGCCATGCAGATTATTTTATTGCCCAGATATTAAGTCTAGAATCTATTAGTTATTTTTCTTGATCTTCTCCCTCCTCTCACTCTCCACCATCCGAAAGGCCCTAGTGTATGCCATTCTCCTCTATGTGTCTATGTTCTCTCATAATTTAGCCCCCACTTGTAAGGGAACTTGTAAGGGAAAACATACAGTATTTGGTTTTCTGTTCCTGCATTAGTTTGCTGAGAATAATGGTCTGCAGGTCCATCCACGTCTCTGAAAAGAACATGACCTTGTTCTTTTTTATTTGCTGCATAATATTCCAAGGTGTATATATATATATATATATAACCTTTTCTTTATCCAGTCCATCATTGATGGGTATTTGGGTTGAATCCATGTCTTTGTTATCATGAATAGTGCTGCAATGAACATATACATACATATGTCTTTATAACACAATGGTTTATATTCCTTTGGGTATATAACCCAGTAATGGGATTACTAGGTTGAATAGTATTTCTGTTTTTAGGTCTTTGAGAAATTGCCATAATATCTTCCACAATAATAAAAAAGAATGAGAGAACTAAAAATATAAGTGGTTTTGGAGAGAAAACATTATAAATAGATTTAGAGTATTATGCCAGAAATTATATCTACAAAGTGAAACTTGTAAATTATTTTTTTCTGTTCAAACCAATTTAATTTGAAAACTGATTTGCTGCTGATAATAAATGTCAACAATATTAAAAGAATAATTGTTAACCAAGGTTTCTGTGACTAAGTTTAAAAAAAAATTCAAATGAATGACGTTTCTTTTTTCTGTTAGATAACCTCACTGCCCTCAAATGTCTATCAAATTCTGAAAAGGTTGGTGGCAAATGACTTAAGTGCTCCACCTACCAATTAAATGAAATGAAAATTTCAGGATGATATAATTTCTCTGGTTATAGGTTATCATAGCTGGGGAAACATCACATCAATGATATTGTCAACAGACTATCAATTTGTACTTTGCCAGCTATTTGTAGAGAGATAAAAGTGAAGAACTATAAAATACACGAGATGAAATAGTGAGACACATAAGATCAAGTTCTCCATTCTACTGGCTCACGTAAACCTTAGTTTTTCATAAGAAAGGAGTACAATTCATACTCAGTAATCAGCAGATTAAAGGGTTGAATGCTAAGTGATAAAATCTCAAAAGTATTTTATTAGCATATGTACTTTTCAGACAGTGATAAAGTTTTTCACAAGAATGATAGGTATCAATTATTGTATCACTGTTGCCCGTATGTTCTCCCACATATTTAATCACATTTCGTAGTCTCAATAAGGAGATAGATGCTATTGTTCCCATCTTATGGATGAAGAGAGTGAGTCAAAAATTGTTTATCAGTGCTAAACAGTATAAGAATTCAAACTTAGCTCTTCCTAATGTCAAAAACAATGTTCTTCTTGCTACACTACACAGCATGCACAGAAAGCACAAACACTAGTAAAAAGTGAAAACTTAAGCTAATCACCCTCTAGATATTTCTCTCCAAAGCCAAGCTCTATGTTAGGTTAGCCGGTCGACTAAATGTAGCTGTTTGAGAGTTATGCACATATAGGCTGATACAAGCAGTAATGCCAGAAGTAGGTAAGTTTTTCATAGTGTAAACATTTTGTTTGTTGGTGAATAAAGAAAATGATTGTTTATCTTGGGCAGAATCAATGAGTGAGTCATTCGTAGGGTAGTATTGAAATCAGGGTTCTTAACACTCAGAAAACAGTTTGAAAACTTGGCTCTTTGGCTATTTTTGGTATCATCAAAAATAATATTGAAATAATTGTTAACATCCTACAATGTGACCTGTGAGGTATCTTTCTCCCTATGGTGATATCGTGAAGCATGACCAAATGTATCTTATTTTAAGAAGGCAGAAGTCAGTTGAAGAAAAGATCTTAAATGTTATTTTAATATATATGTTTATTCTCAATAATGTTAAATCCACATAATCCTACCGTATATCTTAAAGAATGACATAAATGTTCGAGTTACGCAAATTTAGTTCTAAATGTTTTGTTTTTCATTTGACTTATGCTAGCCTCATGATAGGAAGGGGGAAGAAATATGTTCTTCCCTGGGAAACTCCTGCAGTGTTACGAAAACATGAATATGGCAGAGGTTGTAAGTTAACTTTGAAAGTACGCAGATAAACTTTGAATTATTTATCTGTGAAATTCAAAACATGTGTGGGTAGCTGCTTGTTGGACAACTCCTTTAAATCTTCAGTACAGTATCACTGAGCATTGCCCTCAGTGATTTGGAGAAATTAAAAGGTAAGATTACTGCTTACTGGAAATAAGTCATGAACTGGCTTTGCATGTCTCTATTTTGGTCTGGCATGCACATTTACTGGAAGGCCTAATAGTACCTCTGAAAAGATTCAGAATCAGGAAATGATGTAATATTATTTCCATTTCAGATATTGGCCTAAATGGCCTGATAATGATAACTTGCTGATGACGAGAGAGAGAGAGAGAGAGAGGGAGAGAGAGAGCATTACATCAGTACCGATTGCAAGGATACATCTATGTATGTATTTCAGAATACCATGGACCCCACATTACCTCTACATGAGGAGGGTGCAAAAAGCAACAATCTTTTGAAATATTTGAACGAATTAGTAACTACACATAGTTAAAAAATTTTAAAGCAATTATTTTATTGATTTTAATGTTGATATTAGAGTTTTTTAAATAGTTTGGTATACATAGATACAAAATTATGAATACAGAGTTATAGTCAGTAATCCCCTTACTTTTGAACTGGCCTCTTGGTCCGTGTAGTCACCATCCGGACTACATGAACAGTCAAGTGTGGGAATCTTCTTAACATGTAAAATATTTGCCTGTCTTCTTAGGCCTATTTGGTGTAAACTGAGACTTTGCCCACCATCACTACCTTCTATAAGATAAAAATGTCCAGAACGAGCCAGACTCATATATCTCTACATTTCTAAAGAGGGTACATTCTTTTGTTGTGTTTCCAGCAAAAGCTTAGATTTATACTTATGATCCTACTTTAATTTCTTTGAGCACTAGGCTCCTCATGACAATTTTACAAATGGGAATATAACAAAACTGAATTAGCGTGCTGACTGCAAAGTTCACGAGAAGAAAATAACCTGAATTCAGCTTATCTGACACTGGGGCCTTGCCCTTCCCCAGACAGGAGGCAACTCCTGTGATACTAGAGTATTAGGCAGACACAGGGCTCAGAATAGGCTCTTCCTGCTTGAGAAAACATTAAATGAAGAACTGTCATTTTAGTGTTATTTCAAAAGTGTATCTGGTAATAGGGTGGGATTCTCACGGTTGCATAACCAAAACATAACTATATCACACCTTGATCCTCTGTCTACCTCTGCAGGTATTAATTCAAATCCAAAGTCCAGATTAACCATTAAATTTTCCAGTTTCTAAGAGCACATGTAGTTTATGATAAATAATCTAAACATTTCTTTGATGCCAAAGGTTGTTGTGTAGTGCTTTTGTAATTTCATTTAAGTCATGATTGTCTTTAAGTGAAGGACCGTTTAGTAAATTCTGTCTACATGTCTCACTGCACCCTAGCTCCCATAGTGGGACTATGATTGACATACAATAAATACAATAGATAATATTTTTGTAACTTAAGCAATATAACTGCTTTTGATAATTTTACAAAATTTCTCTTACTGTTTTAAAACAAATAAATTTAGGAAAAAATGATTTATTTTTGTGACTGCAGTGCTGGTATCTAATGAAGTCTTGAGTGGATCATATACATTTTCCAGGGTTCAGTTTTGTCGTCGGTAGCGATGGTAGGGGTAGGCCATCCGGAGCAGCCACTTCCATCAGTCGGCTGCAGCAGGGAGTCGCTAGCTGTGGTGACAGGAGTGGCTGTGGGAGCAGCAGTGGCAGTGGTAGATCCCCTGTGCCCCACTTTTCTGAGGCAGTGGACTGTGACACACCCACCCTTGCATAGCTGGTCAGGACGCACTCCCAGACCCAGAGCCTTCACCACAGCCTCAACCTCACTCCTTGTCAGATCCTGGGGACCCACAAGCACCTAGGCAAAGGTGCAGCCGGGACTCACAAGGCTGGCCCCAGGAGTGTCGGATTTGTTTTTGCAGGGATGACTGGGGTCACTGTGTCACCTCCACCTTGCCTGACACCCTGGGAACCGCTGTGATGGGGCCAGGCTGTGTTGCCTGCCTGCAGGACTGCAGTGTGTTTGGGCATGGAGGAGTGGGTAAGAAGGGGCCCCAAGATGGAGCTGGGCCTGGGGTAGTGCTTTGCTCCATAGAGTCAGGAAGAGCTGGGAGCAGGCAGGAGCCTCGCCCTCCTGGACATGGCTGCAGCTGCCTAAATTGCCTCTGTGGACCCAGACATCTCTGAACTCTCAGGGGGCCTGGGAAGGCCACTTCTTGCCCCTGCAGGCTTGGGGTTGTCTGCTCCTTCGGCCTGGCTTCTCACTGCTCTCTCTGCCTGCTCTGATCTCAAAGCAAAGTCAGGGCCAAGCCTGAGCATTGTTGCAGCCCTGCCAGTTTTGCACATGCTCAGAGAAGCATTCACACACCATGCCCCTGTAGCCTCGAACCCCTCCAGACTTTGGGTCCCAACAGGCATGGGAGGGAGGCTGAGGGGGTGCTGAGGGCAGCTCAGTGCTGGATTACAGGCCCCCCTTGGCACAAACAGCCTGGGTGCCATGAATGGTGGCAGGAGGCAGACAGGCTCCTGGGTGAAAGGGGGCGAGCCCCTGGTGAGGCCTCACCTTCAAGCCATGGAAGGCCTGAAGCCTGGGGGCCCAGTTGCCAGTCCCACAGACAGGAGTGGGAATTTGTGGTGTTTTTTGCCAGGCTCATGCATGGCTGCCCATGGAGTAATTGGCACACACTTCTTCCCCTCTGAGCCCCATTAAAGCCCAAGAGTCAGGCAGACTCGAAGAGACACTGGGATGACCAGCTGCAGAGAGGAGCTGCCCGCCCCAAGGTCTCCTCTCCGCAGAGCGTTGAGGAGACAATGGGATGACAAGCTGCAGAGAGGAGTATCCTCTCTGCCAACAGCTGCTCATCTAGAAGACCTACCCAGCAGAGAGGAACTACCCTCTCTGCTGAGAGTTGAGCACTCATCAGAATGACCTTCCTAGCCAAGGGTAACTACCCTCTCTGCTGAGAGCTGAACACTCATTGAGACACCCTGGCTACAGAGAGGAGTTTCCGACTGTGGGTCTCCTCTGAGCCGTTCTATTGCTCAGTAAAGCTCCTCTTCATTTTGTCACCCTCCACGTGTCTGTTTGCCTCATTCTTCTGGATGCAGGACAAACACTCAGAACCCACCAAATGGCAGCGCTGAAAGAGCTGTAACACAGACAGGCCTTAAACACATTTGCACCCCACATTGCAGGCAACAAGGAGAGAAGAGAAAAGGGGAGAAGAGCTGCAGCTTTTTGGGGAGCCCAGACCTTGGAGCTCCCTGAGCCAGGGCTGTGACATCCTCCTTAGGGCTCTGAGGTTCCTGGCATCACCAAGCTTCTGGGCACCATATCACATTCCTTAGTGTCAGCCATGTAACTTGTTTATGGTACACCTGGTCCAGCCACAGCGTCACAGTGAGCCAGTGTCCGTGCTGGCACCTGGAGCTACCCACCCTGTGACAGTCAGTTTGCCTGCGTATGTGCGGTGGCTAGAGCCCACATTCATGCACACACTCCTAGCTGCTACACCCCTGGCTCACTCTTGGCAGGCATGAGATCCAGGCGGGTAGCAGGAGCTGAGTGCAGCCTGCCACCCTAGTGGGCAAAACGTACCCAGCGGGCCTGAGCAAAACTTGGACAAAGGTGCCACCAGACCCAGAGGTTTCTGGCTGGTGAAGGACCACCCCAAGCATTCTGTAACAGTAGAATAAAAATACTATTATATTTCTCATTACTATGGTATGAATGTTTCTGTTACTTCAAAATTTATATGCTGAAATCTAATCCTCAATGAGTTGGTATTAAGAGACAATGCCTTTGGGACATGATTCTATCATGAAAGTAGAGCCCTCGATAATGGGAGTAGTGCTTTATGAAAGAGGCCTGAGGGGGCTTATCTGCCCTTTGTGCAAGGTAAGCTTGCAGCTAGAAGGTGCCATCCATGAGAAACAGCCGGAAACTGCACCTGCCAATGCCTTGATCTTAGACCTCCTAGACTCCAGAACTGTAAGCAATACATTTCTGTTTACTAAAAATTTTCCAGCCTGTGGCATTTTGCTATAGCAGGTTGAAAAGACTAAGACACTCATCATTATTCCCTGCATTAACATTATCAGATCATCTAATTCTTCCCATTTAATCATTTCCAATTTGATTTATTTTATAAACAAGTGGGGAAATAACCAAATGTTTTTCAGAATGTATATCTGATGTTAGCACAATTTCCAGGCCATGCTTGTTTAATTCAGGGTGCTGTGTGACCGAGTGACCGAGTGACCACAGACAGGCCAGTTCATAATTTTATGCTTTCATTTCCACTAAAGTAAATGAAAATAGTGACTTCTTTCCTAGTGTAGAAATAAAATTAAATAAAACAATTTGAAAACTACTGCTGCACCATAAAATTTGTTTTTCCTTTCTTCTTTAGAACGAAAAAATATCAGTGAGGAAATTAAGATGATTTCTTTGTGATTTTGTATCCATGTATTTTAATTTACTTTTAATTATTCTTACTATTGTAATTATTTATATGCTTGCTTCTTAACTTCATCATGGCTTCTGTCTTTTTCACCTAATTTTGAGACTTGTAAAGATTCCTTAACTTTTTAGTTATTTAATATTTTTACATGTTTTAGTCCTCTTTCTAGCTCTTGTTCTAGATCATTAATCCACATGAGTTAGAGCTCATCTAAGTATCTCTATTATCTCTATCATATTCTTCCTCCATTCAATTTCCTGTTTTTTATTATTCTTGTCTTCAAAATCTTCAGAAAATTTGCTTTCCAAGATTCTGTATGCATAGGAAAAAAAAAATCAAATTATCTCCATAAATAGGAAGAATTTTAATAGACATTTTATGAGTCAATTAAGTAAGTCTGACTTACCTCCATCTTGACATTTATCTCTAATTTTGGGACAAAATACTTGACAATTGATTTGATCTATCAAGGCTTGCTACTGGTAAAACTTCCAGTTCTGGATTTTATTTGCATTTGAAATGAGAACCTTGTTACACACTCCCAAAGATAATGTAATCTAGTCCATTATGTGTATTTTTTTCTTTTTCTTTTTTTTTTTTTTTTTTTGAGATGGAGCTTCACTCTTTCACCCAGACTGGAGTGCAGTGGTATGATCTCGGCTCATGCAACTTCTGTCTTCCAGTTTCAAGTGCTTCTCCTGCCTCAGCCTCCCAAGTAGCTGGGACTACAGGTGTGCACCACCATGCCCGGTTATTTTTTGTATTTTTAGTAGAGACAGGGTTTCACCATGTTGGCCAGGCTGGTCTCGAACTGTTGACCTTGTGTTCCGCCTGCCTCAGCCTCCCAAAGTTCTGGGATTACAGGCATGAGCCCCCATGCCCAGCCTATGTGCATTTTTTAACAGAAATAGAAACTCACTTTTTCATCTTTTTCTAGTAGAATACAAAGAGTTAAAGCCAATGAAGTTGCTTTCTTCACTGAGTTAACACCTTTACTGCAACTCTAATACGAAAAGGAAAGTTCTTCCTAGTCCCATTCTCACTCAGTCATTGGTTTCCACACCATATGCCCACCTCTATAGGTAACCACCAAAAAATGAAGAGCAAAATTTTTAGTAATGTCTATTTTCCTGGAATGAACTGACTACTTTTATCCTTCAAATGAATGATCAAATGATAATTAGGATTTTTTATAACTTGTGATTGAGATGTGATCATGATCATAGACATTTGCATCTCTTTGTCTCTAATATGTCAACAAATTGGATTATATTTTTAATTACATAATATCAGAATATTTGGTATTATATAACTGCAGTTCAAATTCTTTTTTATTTTCTTCCTTCTTTTTTTAATCTCTTTCTTTTTCTCCCTCTCATTCTTTCTTTCACACTTCTTTCTTTCCTTTCTTTCTTTCTTCCTTCCTTTTTTTTTTTTTTTTTGAGATGGAGTCTTATTCTGTCGCCCAGGCTGGAGTGCAGTGGCATGATCGCAGCTCACTGCAACCTCCACTTTCCGAGTACAAGCGATTCTCCTCCCTCAGCCTCCCATGATTGTCTCAATCTCCTGACCTCGTGATCCACCCGCCTCAGCCTTCCAAATTGCTGGAATTACAGGCGTGATCCACTTCCTTCTTTATTTCTTATTCTCTCTCATTATGTCTCTTTTTCTTTTTTCTCTCCTTTCTTCTTCCTTTCTTAAACATCTTTATTTCTTTTGCATGTGTGTTGGTCTGTGTGTGTGAGCACCTGTGTGCATTTTGGTCATTTGGTAAATATGACATAAACACAAACATTCTCTGATTACATTAACATAGATAACAAGCATAAGGTAACAAACTGAGGTCTAGTCCCCTAACTGTTTAATTAAAGTACGTTATGTACTTTATATAATTCTTTAATTATTCCACTTGTATTATTACTGAGTTTTCAGAACTCAAGTGCTGATCTTTCACACTACTTTTGAAATAGAGTAGATAGGAATGCACTGACCTGGGTTTCAAATATCTTATACATAAAGGGATTAAACACTTTTCAAAGAGCCAAAAACTTAGATATACTCTCTCCTGAACTATAATTGGAGATTTCTTTTCTCCAAAATAACTTTCATTTTAAAAACCTGTCAGGCAAATTCCAAAGTACCCACTTATCCTCTGTCTCTCTAGAAAGAGATTACGGATTTGAGGAAAATAAGTCAAATTTAGCCAACTTCATAAAAAGAGTATAGCTTGGATTTTATTCTCACAGCCTAACAACACAAAATCAGGAATCGTCTTTTAATCTCACAGACTTTTCTTTCAGGGAGCATCCCAAATTTTCAACTTTCATTAATACATGGTGGAAGGTGTTTCAATCTGTGGGACATCTTCACTGTTGATATAAATCATCGAGATCTGAATATTGTCTGGGCCTAAAGAATACTCTAAGCAGCAAAGCCAGACATCTCTTACTCGATTTCCTGAAAACTCAGACTTCACTAAGATTTGGCTTGCATTCCTTCCACCCTGGTGAAATTCCAAAACTTTCAGATTTATATCTCTCATTGAAGACAAAGTAGCAGCATATCAGATTTTTATTCTCCAGAGAAGAACAGTTTCTAATTAGGGACTTTGCAACCATAAACCACTTGGAAAAATATTTAGGCCAATTCCTATATTTGGCACTTTTCCTTCTGTTGAGATCAGGCTTCCTCACTTTAGGTGGATAAACACTATCTCTGTTCCTAAGTGAAGGCTCTATTCCAAGCTCTGGGACTTCCAACTCCCCTCACTATAAAATGTGACCCCAGTCACACTCTTCCCAGGAATGCTTTGCTATCTTTATCACATTTTCTCATACATGTCAGGGTCATGAAAGGGATATATATCTCAATTCTGGCTTTCTATACTCATCTGTTTTATCTAGAAATGTAGAAAAGTCTATGATAGTTTATCCTCATTTGTAGTTTAATATTTGTCTTGAAAAAGCCAACAGCGTTTTTTGATATAGAAAACCTTTTATATGGGTAGAGAAGAGATAATAATAATGATGATTGACATTTATTGATCACTTGCTCTGTGCCAGCCACCAGGTAAATGTAGTATAGCAATGTTATCTTTAATTTGAATCCACCAAACAGTCCTATGAGTTTGATACTATTCTTCCCATTTTTTAGAGGGGAAAATTTACATTTAGAGAGTTTAGGAAACTATCCCACAGTTTCTCAGCAAGAGAATGGTAGAATTATAATTCAAATGTAAATCGGTTTGGTTTTAGAAACTTTGATTTTACATATTACATCACATCCTTCTCAAAAACTGAATAGTGAATGTGCTTTTCAATATCTGACATCACATAAATTCTACATTAGTCAAACCAAGGGATGAAAGTAAGAAAAATAACTAAACACTTTTGAAAAATGTTGGCTTCATTGACACAACACATTTAAAAGGATGAAGTAGCTGTTGAAAGAAAATAAGTGCACTTTAACTTGGGAAGTTTTATTGAATTGCATTACTGCTCAATGGCTCTATATTTAAAAATTGTAATGTTATCACATTATATGATGAAACGATACCAGTATACATAATATTTCAAATTATTTTAAATATATCTGTATTAGTTTCTTCTTACATCGCTATAAAGAATACTACCTGAGACTGGATGATTATAAAGGAAAGGTTCAATTGATTCACAGCTCTGCAGGCATAACAGGAAGCAGGAAGCATGGCTAGGAGGCCTCACGAAACTTACAATCATGGTGGAAGGCGAAGGGGTGGCAGTCACCTTCTTTATAAAGTGGCACGAGGGAGTATGTGCATAAACAAGGAAGTGCCACACTTTAAAACCATCAGCTCTTGTGAGAACTCACTCCTTATGATGAGAACAGCATGCAGGAAACAGCTGCCATGATCAAATTACCTCCCACCTGGCCCCTCCCCTGACACTTGGGGATTACAATTAGAGATGAGATTTGGGTAGAAAGGCAGAGCCAAGCCATATCAATATCTCTTACAGTCATCTGCCAAATTCATGGTGAACCAGAGTGAGAAACTACCTCCTTCTCCTATATCAAACTACAAAAAAAGTTTCAAGATAGCATGGAAAGTAACCCATTTTTAAAAAGCTATCTTCAAAAGGACCACTTAATGAAACCAACAGTACTTTGCTTAGAAACATAAAGGGTTAAAGGGAAAATTTCCAAACCACAGTTTTTCTTGCGGTGGGGAAGGGACCACATTACTTTCATACATAGAACAACATGTCCAACAAATGGCAGAAGTGTTCTTAACCTTTTTCCGTTTACAATTTGCATCTCTGCTTTAAACTCCTCCATTCCTTTCTGTGAAAATTTTAAGATCCATTAGAAAATATCTGATATCGTAAGCACTTAGCAACTGTAAAGACTAAAATTATCTCCATTCATCAACTCAGTATACGAAACAATATTATCCATTAGAAGATAGGCAAAAGCGCGGTGGCTCAAGCCTGTAATCCCAGCACTTTGGGAGGCCGAGACGGGTGGATCACGAGGTCAGGAGATCGATACCATCCTGGCTAACATGGTGAAACCCCGTCTCTACTAAAAAAATACAAAAAACTAGCTGGGCGAGGTGGTGGGCGCCTGTAGTCCCAGCTACTTGGAGGCTGAGGCAGGAGAATGGCGTGAACCCGGGAGGCAGAGCTTGCAGTGAGCTGAGATCCGGCCACTGCACTCCAGCCTGGGTGACAGAGCGAGACTCCGTCTCAAAAAAAAAAAAAAAAAAAAAAAAAAAAAAAAAAAAAAAAAAAAGAACAGATAAAGCCCAATCTACTAGCCAGGCACTGTGGCTCACACTTGTAATCCCAGCACTTTGGGAGGCCAAGGCAGGCAGATCACGAGGTCAGGAGATCGAGACCATCCTGCCTAACACGGTGAAACCCCATCTCTACTAAAAATACAAACAAAATTAGCCAGGCGTGCTGGTGGGCACCTGTAGTCCCAGCTACTCGGGATGCTGAGGCAGAAGAATGTCGTGAACCCAGGAGGGGGTGCGTGCACTGAGCCAAGATCGTGCCACTGCACTCCAGCATGGGCAACAGAGCAAAACTCTGTCTCAAAAAAAAAAAAAAAAAAAAAAAAAAAAAAAAAACACGGTCCAGTCTACCTCAGTAGAGAAATTCAGGTCTCAAGCACAGTTTCTCTAATTTGTATAGCAAAGTCACAACTAATTGCCCTATGCCCACTGCCAATGCTCCACAAAGACCACCAGGGTAACTTACTGATGAAGCAAAGATGAATTAATTACTTACTGTAGGAAAACACCATCTCGAGAGTCTTAGTACTGTCAAAAGGCAGGAGGTCAGGAATGGATATCTATAGTCTTGTGGGGTTCATGCTTTAGTGGTTTTAGGCAGCCTTTTCAATGCAGAGATATTCCTGACCTTTGGTGATCTGCCCACCTCGGCCTCCCAAAGTACTGGAATTACAGGCATGAGCCACTACGCCCTGCCACTTCATTTATTCTAAACTTGCCATGTGATGGTTGGGGTTGGGGAGGGGAGCTGTGTCTGACAATCACCATTACTTATGAAACATATGGTGCATACTTTATAAAAGATATAGATTGGCAATTAACTATCAGGATTTAAACTAAAAAAAAATATCTAAACCCCTTGACCAATTGAATGGACCCTTGCTTTTGGCCAAGGGCATTCCTAAGTTAACCTGAGAAAATAGTTCAGGCCACGATGTTTCCATGGGGTCAAGCATGCCTCATTATACACTCCCCCTGATACGGTTTAGGTCTTTGTTGCTCCCCAAGTCTCATGTCAAATTCTAATTCCCAATGTTGGAGGTGGGTCCTGGTGGGAAGTCATTGAATCATCAGGGCATGTTGCCCCTTTGGTAGTGTTCTCTTGATAGTAAGTGAGTTACTGAGAGATCTGGTTGTTTAAAAGGGTGTATCACCTCTCCTGTCTCTCTTCCTCCTGCTCTGGGCATGTAAGATGTTGCCACTTCCCCTTCACCTTCCACCATAATTCTGTTTCCTGAGGCCTCCCCAGGCATTTTTCCTGTGTAGCCTACTGAACCATGAGCCAATTAAACACCTTTTCTTTATAAATTACCCAGTCTCAAGCATTTTTTCATAACAGTGCAATAATGAATTTGTATGGAAAATTGGTATCGGGAAGTGGGCATTGCCAAAAAGAGACCTGAAAATGTGGAAGCAACTTTGACACTGGGTAATGAGAAGAGACTGGAAGAGTGTGGAAGGCTCAGAAAACAGGAAGATGAGGGAAAGTTTGGAAATTCCTAGAGACTTGTTACATTGTTGTGACCAAAATGCTGATAGTGACATGAACAATGCAGTCTAAGCTGAGGAGGTTTCAGATGGAGATGAGAAATTTCTTGGGAATTGGAGCAAAGGTCAATTTTGCTATGCTTAATAAAAAACCTGGTTGGACTATGCCCCTGCCCTAGGAATCTGCTCCTAGCAGCCAGAGCAAAGAAATGATGTAAAACTGGAACTTATATTTACAAGGGAACAAGAGCATAAAAGTTTGGGAAAATTGCAGCCTGGTCATGTGTTAGAAAAGAAAAATCCATTTGCTGAGGAGGAATTCAAGCCAGTTGCAGAAATTGGTGTAAGTAAAGAGGAGCCAAATGTTGATAGCCAAGACAATGGGGAATGGGCCCCAAAGGCAGTTCAAAAACCTCTACAGAAGCCCCTCCTTTAATAGTCCAGAAGACCTAGAAGGAAAGAATGATTTTGTGAACCAGGGCCAGGACCCTGCTGCTCTGTGAAGCCTTGGGACATAGCACCCTTCAACGTGGCCACTCTAGCTCCAGTTGTAGCTAGAAGAGGCCAAGGCACAACTTGGACCATTGCTTCAGAAGGCATAAACCATAAGCCTTGGTGGCTTCCATGTGGTCTTAAGCCTGCAGGTGAACAAAGTGTAAGAATTGAAGTTTGGGAACAGTATTAGTCTGTTCTCATGCTGCTAATACATATCTAAGACTGGGTAATTTATAAAGAAAAAATGTTTAATTAACTCACAGTTCAGCGTGGCTGGGGAGTCCTCAGGAATCTTACAATCATGGTGGAAGGGGAAGCAAACACATCCTGCTTCACAGGGCAGAAAGAAGGAGAAATATGAGAGCTGAGCGAATGGGGAAGCCCCTTATAAAATCGTCAGAGCGCATGAGAATTCACTTAGTATCATGACAACAGCCTGAATAGCATAAGGGTAACTGCCCCATGATTAAATTACCTCCTGCCAGGTCCCTCCCATGACATGTGGGGATTATGGGAACTACAATCTAAGATGATATTTGAGTGGGAATACAGCCAAACCATATCAGGAGCCTCCATCTAAATTTCAGAGGATGTATGAAAATGGCTGGATGTCAAGGCAGAAGTCTGCTACAGGAGTGGAGCCCTTGTGGAGAATCTCTGCTCAGACAGTACAGAGGAAAAATGTAGGGTTGGAGCCCCCACACAGAGTCCTTACTGGGGCACTGCCTAGTGGAACTGTGAGAAGAGAGCCACCATCCTCTAGACCCCAGAGTGGTAGACCCACTGACAGCTTACATTGTGTTCCTGGAAAAGCAGGCATTCAATGCCAACCAGTGAAAGCAGTCAAAGGGGTGGTACCCTGAAAAGCCTCAGGTGTGGAGCTGCCCAAGACTTTGGGAGCCCACCCTTTGCAAAAGTGTGCTCTGGATGTGAAATATGGAGTGAAAAGAGATTATTTTGACATCTTTAAGGATTAATGATTGTCCTGCCATATTTCAGGCTTGCATGGAGCCTGTAGCCTCTTTTCTTAGGCTGGTATCTCCCTTTTGATAAGAGAGTGCTTAGCCGATTCCTACACCCCCAATGAATATGGGAAGTAACTAACTCGTTTTTGATTTTACAGGTTCATAGACAGAAAGAAATAGTCTAGTTTCAGATAAAACTTTGAAATTTGGACTTTTGAATTCATACTGGAATGAGTTAAGACTTTGGGGGACTGTTGAGAAGGGATGATTGTATTTTGAAATATGAGAATATGAGATTTTGGAGGGATGAGGGCCAGAATGATATGGTTAGGCTCTGTGTCCCCACCCAAATCATATATTGGATTGTAACCCCACCGTGGAGATGGGCCTAATGGGAGGTGACTGGATCATGGGGGCTGTTTCTAATAGTTTAACATCATCCCCTACTGCCGTCTCATTATAGAGTTTTCATGAGATCTGGCTGTTTAAAAGTGTGTGGTACCTTCCCACTCCAACACCAGCACCTCACTCCCTTTTTTCTGCTCTGGTCATGCAAGACATTGCTTACTTCCCCTTTGCCTTCAGCCATGATTTTAAGTTTCCTGACACCTCCCCAAAACCTGCAGGTACAGCCTGCAGAACCATAAGCAAATTAAAACTCTTTTTTAAAATAAATTACTCAGTTTCAGATATTTCTTTTTCTTTTTTTTCCAGATATTTCTTTATAGCCGTGTGAGAATGGACTAATACACCTCCCTTTAGAATTTAGGCACAGCTGTCCAGCATTTAACATTAAAACAGAGACCATAAAACTGGCAAAGTAAACTCTGTAGCAATAGAGATACCAAAATGACAGATAGTAGGCCCTCAAAAAATCAGCATATTTTATCCCAAAATATATTGATTTGACATATTTTGAAATGGCTCTACTGAGCTTGCATGAGGAAGCAAGTGTCTTGTGGGGAAAATCTACATTTTATAGAGAATTTCTTTCCCTTGCCTGATCCATTTCTTGTTCTAAAAAGAATTAAGTCTGTCATTTTTTTAAGTTTGATAGGAAATATTTACAATCTATTCTCTCTAAAGCCTGCTACCTGGAAGCTTCATCAACATAATAAAAACCTTGGTTTCCACAGTTCCTTATCTTAACCCAGACACTCCCTTCTATTGGATCCAGGTCTTTCAATAAATCCTTTCAACGAATTTCCAGTCAGAAAATCTTTGAATCCACCTATGACCTGGAAGATCCCCTAACCACCTTCAAGTTTGCATTAATTCATTCTCTTTCTGATATGAAAACATACCTGAGACTGAGTAATTAATATATAAAAGAGGTTTAATCGACTCATATTTCTGTGGGCTGTACAGGCTTCTGCTTCGAAGGAGGTCTCAGGAAACTTACAGTCATGGCAGAAGACTAAGAGAAAGTGGGCACATTGTCACATAACTGGCAGGAAAGAGAGAGACAGAAGGGGGAGGATGTAACACACTTGCAAGCAACCAGATCTCATGAAAACTTTATCATGAGAACAGCAAGGAGGAAGTCTGCCCCCACGATTCAGTCACCTCCCATCAGGTCCTCCCTTCAACACTGCAGATTACAATTCAAGATGAGATTTAGTTGGAGACAAAGGGCCAAATCACATTAGAGTTGTCCCAACTTTGTGGAACAAATCAATGCACGTCTTACATGTATTGACTAATGCTTTATGTCACCTTAAAACATATAAAGCTGAGCTTCAGTCTGACTACCTTGGACAAACATTCTCAGGACCTCCTGAGGCTGTCACAGGCATGTCCTTATAACTTTAACAAAATAAACTAAAATAATACCTGTTTCAGATACATTTTGGTTTACAAAACCTATCCAAAGTAATATAAAACATTCATTGAAACCAAAAGACTTGATACTAAAAAGTCCTTCCCTCAAAGTGTGGTGATTCTATTTTTCTGCATATAAGAATTTTAAGGTAGCTGAATTTTGTAAAAGGACAGTACATTACAGACTTCATTACACTTTGGTTACATTCAGGCTTTAATCCCATAATTCAGGGAAGCTATAAAGTAAATTACTTTAAACACATGAAACAGAAATATAGTTATTCCTTATACCATTTTCTCATGTGATCTGAAGAAAGGTTTTTTTAGGTCACTTATCCAATCTTAAACATATTTGGAGGAGCATGGTTCAAAAGTGATCAGGACCCACATAAAAAGAAAAATAATAAGTTAAGAAGTGATATGTCAAGATAATGTGAGAAATAAATGTGAATCATTGACATTTAATAGACAAGGTGAAGACATTTGGGCCTCATGGAGAATTTTATTTTTAAGTTTTTATTAATTTTTATTTTTTTTGAGACAGGGTATTGCTCCGTTGCCCAGGCTGGAGTGCAGTGGTAGAATCTTTGCTCCACTGCAACCTCTGTCTCCCAGGTTCAAGTGATTCTCATGCCCTAGCCTCCCAGGTAGCTGGGATTACAGATGTGTGCCACCATGTTTGGCTAATTTTTGTATTTTTAGTATAGATGGGGGTTTCAACATGTTGGTCAGGCTGGTCTTGAACTCCTGACTTCAAGTAATCATTCCACCTGGGCCCCCCAAAGTGCTGGGATTACAGGTGTGCACTGTTACACCCAACTTTCATGAAAATTTTTAAATTGAAAACTTAGGTAAAAATAAATGGAGACTGGTCATAGTGGCTCAGACCTATAATCCCAGTGTTTTGAGAGGCAAGGCAGATGGATCACGAGGTCAGGAGATCGAGACCATCCTTGCCAGCATGGTGAAACCCCATCTCTACTAAAAATACAAAAATTATCCAGGTGTGGTGGTGGGCACCTGTAGTCCCGGCTGCTCAGGAGGCTGAGGCAGGAAAATCACTTGAACCCAGGATAGGGAGATTACAGTGAGCCAAGGCTGTGTCACCACACTCCAAGCAGGCAACATAGCAAGACTCCATATAAAAAAACAAACAAACAAACAAAAAACACAAAAGAAGAGCCGTGTCTATTTTTCCTGGAAACTAATTAGAAAATAATATCTATTAACACAACTCCTGGCTTTTTGTAACAAGTTAACAAGCACAAACCTAAGTGACTTATGAAAAGCAGAAAACTAAACCATCTTCCATCAAACAGACTGAGGTACATAATTTTTCTCTCTGAAATTGTTTGTGAAATATTTAGAGAGCAGATTCTACCAATTAACAAAAGCTAATTATGATATAAGAACAACTCTAGGAGGCAGATTCACCTGACTGACTGAATTTTGACTGATAAATTCAGTCAAAATAATCAATTAGGCCTTCCAAACTCAACAAGCCAGAATTAATTTGTATTCTTCCTACCTTATATAAATGTAATGGGCTCAGATGCTTTTGCTTGAAGGCAAAAAGTTACATAGATGACCATTCCAGTATTTATATTTAGTGACTATTTCTGAATATTTCTATTAATAAATGAAAAGGTAAGTTTAAGTGTCAAGCTGGCAATATTCATGAGATAGGTTTATAACAACTTACTATAAATAACTATAAATTCCATTCTTGCTTTAAAAAATATATAAAAATTGCTGAAGGAAGTGGAAATTTGAACCACTTGAAATGCCATTTGCCATTTTCCAATTGTTCAGAACCTAGATGCATTTTGAGCACGCTTTTTCCTCAAAGAATTAGTGTACATGTTTGTTTATAGTAACTAAAAACATTGCTGCAGTTGAAAAACACAAGATGTGACACTATGATTTTTATAAAAGCTCTAAATTAAGCAGACACAAATGAAAAACATGAGGGGGACAAGACTGCTTGCTTAAAGAGCACATTAAAACTATACCTCAAATGCATTAACTTGAAAATAAATTAGTGCATGTGACTGTGTTATCAAATATCCCTTATCAGCAAAAATTTGCAAATAAAAAAAAAGCATTCACACAGCATGTGATAAATGAACGTGCTGGAATGTAGCTTGCAAGTGATTAATATGACACTTTAAATAAATTAATATGTTAATTTCAAGTTACTCAATAACTATTATCATCCCAAGGGAGAAGGAAGTGCACAAGAAACTTTAATTCTCTCCCTTTTTCTTTTTCCCTCCCTTTTCAAACAGTACTCTGAATTTTCCAGTCATAGAAGAGTAATGAGGATAAATTAAACTTAATTCTAGGACTTTTCTTTGAGTTACCGAAGGAGACACCTTTCTTTTTTCTGGTGAATATGAATGAAGAAGGATGCAGTCCTGGGTAGGGAAGGGAAGATTCAGGAAGCATCAAAAAACAGTGAAGAAAGTCAGTTATACACTGTATTAAGGTTCACCTCAAGCTACAGATACATCTGTAATGTTCATTCGCACCAGACAATATTTAGTGTTTTTTAATTAAAGTTTCTTGTTACAAACAACCAATGCTATTGTGCATAGCTGACTGCCACAACTACTGCTTGAGACCGTCATTACAGCAGTTATTACTGTTAGTACTTGAGACCATCATTACAAGACTGAATGAAGGGAAGAATGTAGAAAATGTAACAAAAACCAAAAGTAACTATTTTAAGGAAAGGGGAACTGGGGAAGAAGAAAAGAGCTCCCTGTTTCTAGTGAGCAAAGGCAAACCCCCCTGAGCTACTACAGCCCTTTGTATTTATTGAGCAACAAGAGCAGGAAGCAGGAGCTAACGATTGGTCAGCTACTGGATTGATCACAGGTTCACATTATCGCTAACAGGCTTCAATTATGCCTAAAGACAAGAAACACTTGTGCTTGGGTCGTGACTGCCCTCATCAGTCCTTCTGGGCTGTGGACACCTTTTGTCAGTTTGCCAACATTCTGCATTTATGAGAAATAGTTTGCTGCTTACTCATATAGCTTCCAGTGGTATACTGAGTTGATCACAACCCTCATTCTTTTGGCATCCTACAATTGTGACCAATAATTATAATATTTTAATCAAGCTCACAAAATAATGAATTACGGAGCTTAGTTGTTTAAAGGTGGCATTTTGAGATAGGAGCTTGGTAGAACTTGTTTCACAAGATACAGGTCACAAAGACCTTGCTGATGAAAAAGATGTGGTAAGGAAACTCTCACCAGTGCCACAATATTTACAAATGCCATGGAAAAGCCCAGAATTGACCCCTACATAGTCTGAAAGTGAGAGAAACCCTGTTTTGTGAATTCTCCACCCATTTCCCCAAAAGCTCATGAATAACCCACCCCTTGTTTAGGGTGGCTACTATACGTAGTATACTATGCACAGGTAGTGCTATGCATTGTTTGCATAGGCTACTGTGGAGTAGCCACCATTTTATTCCTTTTCTTTTTAATAAATTTGCTTTCACTTTAGTCTATGAGCTCGCTCTTGGATTCCTTCTTGTGAAGCCAAGAATTCACACGACCTCCCAGGCTGAAACTTAATATGAGAGTTTGCCCTGTGATAATATGATTAACTTTCCTCTTTATGTGTTCATTTAATTCCTATTCTCCTTATGTATTCTGCATAATAGTAGCATTGTACAATTTCAGAGAGGGTGTCCATGCCAGACTTCACCATAAAGGTGATTTTTGGAAAAACAAATAAAGAAAGCAAGGGTTTCCCATGAGACTATCTGGGAAAGACTATTTCAGACAGAGGGAGCAGCAGATGCAGTGGCTTTCAGGTGGCATGGTGCCTTGACTACTCACAGAGTAAGGAGAAGACCAGTGTTGTCAGAGCACAGCAAGAAAAAAGAAGAGTAGTGAGGCATAAGGTTAGAGAGGTAATAGCAGGCCAGACAGCACAGCAAAACTCAACATTCCAATCAAGTCCACTCTGTAAGTAAAATTATTAAGCAGTGGAGACACTAGAGGTAAAAGTAAGATTGCTGCATTATGGTTATATAAATGGAAATCAGACTCTAGGAAAGAAAGCAATGGGGCTGGGCATGATAAACAAGAACAGAGATCAAGAATGCAGTTCAGCTCAGAAATGTTATCAAGAATCAACTGCAATGTGCAAGTCGGGACCAAAGAACGTCTGAGTTAGGTGGCCAAGTCATCATTTCAAGGTTGTCAGGTCATTCCAGGGTGGTTTCAGTTCTTCAAAGTAAGGGAAGGCCTTTAGGTATGTTAAGAAATGCCATAGGTCATGTCAGAAATAGTGAATTCCCCAAACATGCACTAGAGAGAAGAGAACGATTGAGGACCTCAAAAGTTTGAAAGCCAAGTGTATTTTAACTGCACCTGACATGAAACATTAACCCTTGTGCTATTTCTACTGACTTCTTTACGAGATACTGATGGTAGAATTGAGAAGAAAAACACATAAATTCAGTCTCACATTTTTCAGATCACTGTCAGTGTAGAGGTGACAGGAAATGAATGTGTTTCCTGAGATCACTCAATATCTTGGTAGAATCAAAAGCAGAAGGCATCGATTTGACAGGGAGGAAAATGAAAGAAGTGGGATCTGTAGAACTTCAATATATCTGAATGTTGGCCATCACTCCTACATTTATCTCTTTTCTGACACAGATGATCCCCTGTTACTGGAGACATTGCCAATAGAAAAACTCCCTAAAGGAATCATCTATAAAATTTCCAAAACAAAAAATACCAGTAGCATTACATGGTAAAAATAAATAAATAAATAAATAATGCAGTGCCTTATGAATTAAAATCTATTCATTCTCAGATAAAACTAACCAAATAAACCAATTGTAGGAAGCAGCACTATTTGTGACTAATACCGATGATCAAGATATAAAGTGGAAAATATGGGTATTTTATACATAACCTGCCACTAGCAGCTTGGAAAAGATGAGAAAGACTAGTTAACATAGAAACACAAACATATATAAAAAGTGAAACAATTTGAGTTGTGTCAATTAGTAAGTAACATGAGATTCTTAAAGTTACTAGCAGGCATGAAATTATCCAGTCTTAATTTAGAGTTCTTTCCTAAGCATATGGTAACATTGGCCGTTCAATATCTTCAGAGGTAGGCACAGCTGTAATTTAATTTGGCCAATGAAATTAAGCAGAAGTTGTATGCCATGTTTATTTAAGAACTTTTAATATGGCCTTTAAGAAATGGTTTGATTTGCCATACTTCTCTCTCTCTCTTCTTTTTTTTTCTTTCATAGTAACCATCAACATTTTGGATGTGGTTTCTCCATCAGCCTGTGTACCAGAATAATGATAATGGGAAGAGGAGCAGCAATCAGAAATTGACAAGTGGGAGACAAGAAAATACACCTTGGTCATTTTAGGCCACCGATATTTTAGGGTTGTCAGTTACTACAGTATAATCTTGTGTTTCTGAACATAAGTTGATTATTTTTTGTATTACAACAGAGTCTAAAAATAGAGGAGAAAGAAGATCCATCGAGAAATAAATATAAACAAATAAGTCTCCTAAGCTTATCTTTCTTTGATTTAATAAATATACCTTTCCAACTTGGCTAGTATACATCAAAGCACACAAACACACAAACATACACACACACACACACACACACACACACAGGAAGAGCAATGAAAACAGAAGGACTAAAAGAATTATTCTCTTGGTAATGGTTCTCCTAAGCAAAGTGAAAGGGCGTGAGTAATGCTGTTATCAAAGAAAAAGATTAGATTGTCAAAAATATTAGAATTGTTGCCCAATACAGTCCAAAGTAATATATATATAGTTATATATAAATATGTGTTACATATATGTAATATATATTATATATAACATATATACATATATATAACATATACATATATTATATATAACATATACATATATTATATATAACATATATACATATATTATATAATATATATATTATATATAACATATATACGTATATATGTAATATATATAACATATATACATTTATTCAGATCTTTTTTCTTTTTTAGTTTTGCGTATATATGTATATATGTGTGTGTATGTATATATATAAAAGAAAGAAAGAAAGAAAAAAAACATCTCCTGAACAATTGTTCCTGTCTACTTTTGTTTTATGTACTAGTTCTCTCAAATATCAAGGTTATTGCTTTCTCTCTCTGATATTTATGGAAAATTCATAGAGTTCTAGCCATAAAGCTGTAAAAATTTGAAAACATAATATAAAACTTCCCAGGACTCTGTATCGCTGAGACACAGACACACAGAACTAAACTTGTTACACTTGCAAGGGCTGTTGTGTTGAGAGTTAGGGTATATGCACATTGGCCTAATGGAAGATAAATAAAATGGATGCATCATGTAATTTTCCTCACACTAAGAATAAAATAAGGTACTGACATTCCCAGAGCAGACAAAACAAAACTTCAGTCCTAAAGTTTATAGCACTAGTCTTGGCAGTTGTCCTTTGGAGCAAACGAAAACATATTTTAACTGATAACATGGAGGAAAATAGCTTTTCCTCATAAAACATGTTAAAAGTTTCACTGGAGGACAAGATGTCACAGCAACACTGTGATTGGCAAAAGAAACTTCTATGTCCCTCCTGCCCCAAGGACTAAGAAGTTTATTGCCGTAGATAACTTACTGTATATTACTTAACATTTCAATGGTTCTAAATGTGTTTACTCTTTCAAATCCAATTTGAAAATCTTTAACAAAATTGCCTTGAAGAAGTTCACCCAAGAACAACTATAAATAGACTTGGGAAATATACTTTACCACTTTTTAAACTTTTGGAACATAAGAATACAATGTACTTGATGAGTTAATGTCAAATAAAACTTGGAACTTTGCAACTTGCAACTTCTTAAGATCTATCATTTCTTTCCTATCAATGAGTCATAATTTTTAGAACCACCTTTGTTATCAGGAAGAATAGAAGTAATGTGTGGGCATTGTGTTTATATAATTTCAAGGACTGCTGGATTCTGTGGTAGGAGGTAGAATTTTCTTTTCTTTAAATAAAACTTATTAGCATTGGTAAAGGGTCGTAAAAATATTTCTCCTAGCTTTCTTTTATTTGTGCTATATACACTGAGGATTCTTACATTCAGTTATTTCCTACTGAGGAATATAATTTGAGTCTTAAAAAATATCTTCAGCTATGTGTCTGGGTGTACTATGCTCTGATGTATCCCTGAAAATTTGTGTATTGGAAACTTAATCCCCCGTGGGGTGGCGTTTGGAGATGAGGCTTCTTGGGAGGTGGGCAGAGCCTTCATGCAGGAATTAATGTCATTATCAAAAGGGCTTGCTGAAGAGCTTTTTCTGTCTTCTGCTTTTCTGTCATGTAAGGACACGGCATTTGTCCACTTTTCACCCTTCCATCCCTTCTGTCATGTGACAACACAGATTTCCTCCACTGTGGAGGATGTAGCATTAAGGTGCCACTTTGAAACCAGAGAGCAGACCCTCATCAGTCATCAAACCTGCTGGCAACTTGACTTGTACTTCCTATGCTGCAAAACTGTGAGACATCAATTTTTGTTCTTTATCAATAACACAGTCTCGGGTGTTTTGTTATAGCAGCAAAAAACAGACTCAGACAACATGGTTCTCCCTTTTTGTAAGTGTTTACTTATTTCTTTTAAATTGAGGTATATTTTACACAGTACAGTGTACAGAAAAAAATTATTCCTTTCCCCCCAAAAAATTTCCAAATTCTAATCTATGAAACCTGTGAATATATTATTTAAACAAGACAAAATGGAATTTGTAAATGTGATTACATGAGGGATACTGAGATGAGGAGGTATAACATGTTCACAAAGGCTCTTATAAGAGGCAGGAAAGGCTGAAACAGAAATGAAACATGACCACAACAAAACCCAAGATCAACTTGATGCAGCCATGAGCCGGAGAACATAGCCTCTGGAAGCTGAGAAAGTTAAAGGGAAAATTCTCAGAGCCTCCAGAAGAAATACAACTTTTGATTTAGTGTCAAATGAAACTTTTTTAAAATTCAGAACTGTATAAGATAATGAATTTAGTAAATTAGTTTTTAAACCACTGTTTGTGGTAATTTGTTATAGCAGCAACAATAAACTGATACATAGTAACACATACAAACCTTAGACTCATAGTTAAATAAATGTGTGAGTTTGTTTGTAAAAACAAGTTAAAAAATAAGCAAAAGTGAATATCTAACCTAAATAGAACTCCAAAAGGAGAAATTAAGAATGAGAAAAAAGCACTATTTTAAAAGATGATGGCTGATGATTTTTCAGAACTATAAATGTTACATATTCTTATATTCAGGAAATAAGCTTTGTTTATCTGTGAAAGAAGGACATGTTTTCTAAAAGCAGAAATAAATGACAGAGGACATAATAGATTAATGGTTTTAAAAGGTGAAGAAGAAAATAATTATTTTAATTTGGAAAATATCTATTCCTCCAAACTAGTTTCTTCCTTCTTTGCCTCCAAAACACAACTAGATTATATTTTCTTATTTTTCTTGTAATCAGGTAACACAGTCCAAGTAGTTCTAGTCGGTGGATGTTGGACAAATGGAGGTAACCACTTTTGTACAAAAACTGTTTAAAAAGTAACCTTCTCCATGATATCTTTTCCTTCCACTAGTTTCTTGCATAGATTATCAAGATTGTAAAGGACATAGAAGCCAAGAAAATTGAATGAGCTTCAGTTTCTGGATATACATTTGCAGATGTAACTGCCAACAAGACGCACACTCTGGGCTATTAGTTAATTTTTGTTAGATTTTTGATAAATTTGTGTTGAAGCTTTTCTAAAAAATTAAAAAGAAAGAATATATACAAAATCATTTTATGAGTCCAGCATTAACCCTGACACCAAAGCCAGACAAGGACATTGCAAAGAAAATCATAGGCCCATATTCCTAATGAACAAAGATGTGAAAATCTCAACAACATACTAGGAAACAACAATTCAACAGCATATTTAAAGAGTCATTCACCATGATCAAGTGGGATTTATCCCTGAGATTCAAGGATGGTTCAACATACACAAAGCAATAAATGTGATACATCACATTAACAGAATGAAGGAAAAGCAATATGGTCATCTCATTAGATGCAGAAAAGGCATTTGACAAAATTCAACATCATTTCATGATTGAAAAAACCTCTCTACAAAGTAGATATAGAAAAAATGTATCTTAACACAATCAAAGCCACATATGACAAGCCCACAGCTAACATATTCAACAAAGAAAAGTTGAAAGCCTTTACTTTAAGATCAGGAAAAGAAAAGGATGCTCAACCTTTCCACTTCTATTCAACATAGTACTGTAGGCCAGGCATGGTGGCTCACTCCTGTAATCCCAGCACTTTGGGAGGCCAAGACGGGCAGATAAGTTGAGGTCGAGAGTTCAAGACCAGCCTGGTCAACATGGTGGAACCCCATCTCAACTAAAAATACAAAACTTATCTGGGTTTGGTGGTACATGCCTGTAATCCCAGCTACTGGGGAGACTGAGGCAGGAGAATCATTTGAACCTGAGAGGTGGAGGTTGCAGTGAGCCGAGATTACACTGTTGCACTCTAGCCTGGGTGAAGACGTGAGATTCCATCTCAAAAAAAGAAAAAAGAAACAACATAGTACTGTACATTTTGTCAAAGCAATTAGGCAAAAGAAAAAATATAATAAAATGTATATGAATAGGAAAGCAAGATGTAAAATTGTCTCTATTTACTGAGACATGATCTTATATATAGAAAACCCTAAAGACTCTGCCAAAAAACAAAACAAAAAAAAATTCTGTTAGAACTAAAGTTGCATAATACAAAATTGTCATTCAAAAATAATATTTTTATATGGTAACAATGAACCATATGAAAAACAAATCAAGAAAACAATTCAGTTTAGACCAACTATAAAAAACTAAAATACTTAGAAATAAATTTAACCAAGGAGATGAAAGATCTCTGAACTGAAAACTATAAAGCATTGATGAAAGAAATTGAAAAAGGCGCAAGTAAATGAAAAGACACCCTCTGTTCATGGATTGCAATAATCAGTATTGCTAAAATATCCCTAGTACCAAAGCAATCTACAGATCTAATGCAATTGCTATCAAAATTTCCATGTCATTTTTCACAGAAATAAAAAAATCCAAAAATTCAAATGGAACCACAAAGTCCTTGAATAGCCAAGGCAATGTTGAGCAAAAAGAATAAAGCTGGAAGAATCACATTACCTGATTTCAAATTATATTACAAAGCTATAGTAATCAAAACAGCATGGTATTGGCATTAAAACAGACACATCAACCAACAGAACATAATAGAAAGCCTAGAAATTAATGATAAAGGAGTTAAGAAGGAATTAGGCAGATAGTGAGGGTATGGAAGTCTTTGATAAGATTTTCCTTTTAATTAAAAGCAATCCCAAATCATTTTTTAACAAAAAGCAGCCTGTAAAGTCCAGCTACAGATATAGACAAGCATGCTGGGAGCTTGAAGGGGTGAATGCCAGCAGGAAAGAACTACCTGGGACTAGAAATGTTCAAAATGGTGGCTCCATCTTCCCTTCTCTGCCAGCCACATGTACAATAAGAAGCAGACAAGATGGTGCCAGCCAAGGGAAAAGTTCATTGCAAAGTAAGATTAGGGTGAGGCAGCCAGCCTTCGCTGTGCGCTATGTAAACATAACACCTGATTGAACC
>NC_044553.1:164773076-164793076 GCF_007565055.1 Rhinopithecus roxellana
ATGGAATATGAAATACCTCTCCTTCCCTCCTCTTCCTTCCCTTCAGCTTCCAGACTCCTGCCAGCAAGCTTATAAGTAACCTTTCAAATCTCAGTTCTCCTCTGAGACCATCTCTTACTCCACTTGCAAGACTCGGGGGCTCCATCTATCTCCTGGGATCCCTGGACCAGGCACTCTAGACTGTCATTATAGCAACTCATTGAGTGTATTACAATGGTGTGTTTTTGTGCCTGTCTCCCCACCATTCATAATAGTCGACACACACTTGGTAGATGTCATTTGATCACTGCAGCAATCCTACAGGGTACCTTTTACTGTGACTCCCATTTCCTAGTGGAAGAAACTGAGGGTCAAGCATAGTAGCCTGCCCAGCTCTCACTACAAGTAGATGGTTTACCTGTGATACAATCCAGGTTCATCTTGCTTCTGAGTTTGTGCTCTTAACTGCCATATGAGTTCAATCAGAAACTGTCTTTTCTTTTTTCTTTTTTCTTTTCTTTTGAGACACAGTTGCTCTGTCGCCCAGGCTGGAGTGCAATGGCACAATCTAGGCTCACTGCAACCTCCACCTCCCAGGTTCAAATGATTCTCCTGCCTCAGTCTCCCGAGTAGCTGGGACTACAGGCACCCATCACCATGCTCAGCTAATTTTTGTATTTTTAGTAGAGGTCGGGTTTCACCATGTTGGCCAGGTTAGTTTCGAACTCCTGACCTCAAATGATCCACCTCGGCCTCCCAAAGTGCTGGAATTACAGGCGTGAGCCACTGCACCCTGACTGAGAGAGACTGTCTTTTCAAATTTGTATCTTCAATGCCCAGCCTACAGGAGGTGCTCAGTGGATAATGATGGATAATTATTTGGCAGTTATCCATTGCCAAAAGAATGGATAACATCACTGCTACCAGCTTTGGCAGATCTCACTCCAGGTAAATCATCCTGGGGGCATTAATTACCTGCTGGAGTTCCCTGGTTAAAACACCTGTGACACCAGCCTACACATATGCACAGGGCTCTGAGGTGATTTTTTTTTTATGACAATAAAGACATAAAAAGATGTAAGGTGAACCTACGTGGGCTGCTTATAGCACTGTCAGTTATGTGTGTATTTTCATTTGCTTGAAA
Source organism: Rhinopithecus roxellana (assembly GCF_007565055.1). Taxonomy (NCBI): domain Eukaryota; kingdom Metazoa; phylum Chordata; class Mammalia; order Primates; family Cercopithecidae; genus Rhinopithecus; species Rhinopithecus roxellana. The sequence goes on from NC_044553.1 coordinate 164,774,200, forward strand.
AACTGAGGATATTAAAATAAATATGACTCTATTCCATCTAGTTGAGAGTGTCTTTTTTTTATTCATAAGAGAATTTAAGAAATGCTGACTTTATTAACAACATTGGCATAGGACAGTAGCAGACTGGATTAAAATACTGTATCAATGTTGAATTTACTAAAGTTGATCACCGTAGTACAGTTTTGGAAGAGAATATCCCCATTCTCAGAAAATATATACTGAAGCATTTAGGGGTAAAGGGCTGTAATGCACACAACTGACTCTCAGATGTCTCAGAAAACAAGTGTGTGTGCATGTGTGTGGTTTGTATGTGTGCCTGTGTATGAGGAAGTGAAAGGGACTAATGTTAACAACAGATGACTCTGTGTAAAAAATAAATGCATATTCTGGCCGGGCACAGTGGCTCACACTTGTAATCCCAGCACTTTGAGAGGCTGAGGCAGGAGGATCACTTGAGGTCAGGAGTTTGAGATCAGCCTGGCCAGCACAGTGAAATCCTGTCTCCACTAAAAAAAAAAAAAAGAAAAAAAAGAAAAAAAAAATGCTGGGCATGGTGGCATGCACCTGTAGTGCCAGCTACTTGGGAGGCTGAGGCAGGAGAATCACTTGAACCCAGGAAGTGGAGGTTGCAGTGAGCCTAGATCGCTCCACTGCACTCCAGCCTTGGAGTGTTTTGGAGTTTGTCCACCTCAAAAACAAAACAAACAAAGAATGAATGCGTATTCTTCATATTATTCTTATTTTTACAAATGTTCTGCAAGTTTGAAATTATGTCCAAATGAAGAGCTAAAACAAATTGCTGACCTTGGAAGAAATGAACATCCCTGAGAGGAAGGTGTAATGAGAGTGTTTCTTTGAAATACAGTGAGCAAGAGCTGGTAAGGCTGGTCAGTGCCTGACAGTGGAATGAGGTTTCTTTCGGGCTGACTTGTAATGGCTGGTTTTCTTTACCTATTGATGTGTCTTGAATATGTTTACAGTTCAGCTGGCCCAGTTCTCTGAGAGGCAATTGGGTTTCTTTGCAGATGTGCCGCTGGGAGGACAGTGGTGCCTGTGCCTGGAGAAGCCCCTGGCCACGTGCTGGGACAGAGGGACATATGGTGGCACGACTCCAGCCACAGATGCAACTCCCTCAGGAACAGTGGGGCCTGCAGTTGGAAGGGGCCCCCTCCGGCTGACAGCACTGTGTGGACAGTAGCATCTGTGTGACTGCAAACTCGCCCACTGTGAGTGGGAACAGTCAAGGCTATCTGTGGCCTTGCATCTGCTGGTCCCATTCACCAGGGCAACACTGTGCATGGCCAATTCTAGACCTCCTGGACGCAGTACATGCAACTCAGCATTAGAATGTCAGTTTCAAAGTACTAGAATGACATTTTGCGGTTACAGTCACCCCACAAGCATTTTCTGAGCATCTTCTACTTGGGATTGCTTCCTTTTTGCTAGGGACTGTGTCACGTGCATACACATAGCATATTTTTAGCTCTCATGCTGACTTTATTGAACACGGTGCAGTTAATATGCCCCCCATTTTCCATAAGTAGAAAACTGTGACACAGAGGTTAAGTGGTTTCTGAGGTAATGTAGAAAAAATGTGTAGCAGAGATTTCCTAAACAAACTTGCAGCCTGGCAGGAGGGGTAAGAAGATGCACAAGGAACACTGGACCAGGTGGAAGGAAAGAGGTGCCAAGAGAGACCCAAGGTCTTGGTTGGGAGGTGAAAAGGAGTGTGTCCACTTTTGATTCTGGGGTAGGAGGCTTTCTTTGGGAGGTGGCATTTGTGTGGAGTCTAACAGGATGATAAGAATTTTGAAAGGAAAATCATAAAAAAGAGCTTTCCAATGGAGTCGAGAGAACATGGTAAAAAAACAAAGTAGGAGTTGAGATCATAACAACTGTCATTTATTGAGTTTTTTCTATATGCTAGGAACTGTGAAAGGCACTTTAGATAAACCAACTCATTGAAACAGGAGTTTTCTGAAGTGAGCCCTATTACCATCTTCATTTTAGGGTAAATGGAGGCATCCGTGGACGGTGACATGCATCTAGTGTGGTGACAAAGCCCACAAGCTTAGAAAGTGCTTCATGATAATAGTGAAATGATGATCACAATAGGAAAAAGGAGGGAGAGGAGGAGGAGGGAGAGGGGAAGAGGAAGAGGTGTGGGGGAAAAGGAGAGGAACATAAGGAGAAGGAGGAGAGGAGGGGAGGGGGAGGAAGGAGGAGCAGGAGGAAGAGTGGAAGGAGAAGGGGGAGAAGAAAGAGGGGAAAAATGGGGAGGAGGATGAGAAGAAGGGAGAGGAGAAGGAGGGGGAGGAGAAGTGGAAGAGGGGGAGAAAAGAGGGAGGAGGGGGAGGAGGAGAAGAAGGCAGGGAGGAGGAGGAGTGGGGGACAAGGAGGGAAAGGAGAAGGGGAAGAGGGAGAGGAGGGGGAGGAGAAGGAATGAGGAGGAAGAGGAAGGGAGAGGAAGAGGAGAGGAAGGAGAAGGGGGAAAGGGAGAGTAGAGAAAGGAAGAGGAGGGAGGAGAGGGAAGAGGAGGAAATGAGAAGAGAGGGGAAGAGGAGGGAGGAGTTGGGAAGGAGGAGGGGGAGAAGGGAGAGGAGAGGGAGGAGGAGGAAGGAAAAAAGGGAGGGGGAGGAGGAGGAAGAGGAGAGGGTGGAGTGGGGTTAGGGGTTAGTCCTGGAGGCATCAGAAGCTTCTCTAGGGAGCGTGGTTTCTATCCTACTCTGCCTTAGCCTTGAGCAAGCAGGCAGATAGCAGTAGTATTCACTCCTTGCTTGGGGGCACTTGAAAAGTTTATAAAAAGTTGTAGGCTGTTAGGATAAAAGATGCTCTGGAGACAAGACGGTGCATCTTCCTCAGTCACTTCCTCATTCTTTTCTCAGCTCTGATTCTGGCGTTTGATGTTTACCCAAACCCGGCAAAGAAAAAATCCCTCTACTCACTGTGCGGTTTCTAGGTAACTTAAAGTAAATGCATTCAGGTGGTTACTTGCCCGGCAGGGTGCAGGGATGGTGTGGGATGCAACCAACCCCTCAGAGGGCAAGGGCAGTTCACTCACAGTGGACAGGATCCCTAGGGCAGCCTCGGGCGTCTGTCCCACAGCACAGGACACTCTCATGAGGCGCTGGAAACTCAGCCCAGGGCGTGCCAGGTCCCACGGGCGCCTTCCAGCCTGGGACACCTGTGCCAAACCTGAACAGGGAAGGTGCAGAAAACCGTGTGTGTGCTAAAATATAAATTAACAATTAAGGGTTTCCTCTGCTGGATATTCTCTGCAGTGGGGAGGAGCGGTGGGAGAAAGAGGCTGTTTTTGCCCCTTGGGGTATGTTTGCCCAATTGGTAAAGGTAGAATCGTTCTTTTCCAAAGGAAAGTTGTGTGGGAGTTGCTTCGTTACTGAAAACAAAGAAAAGCATTAGTGAAAAGATGTAAGATCAATAGACAATCAAAAATGCACACTGCCAGTGTTAAGGGCACAAGAGAATTTTCCTTATAGGATTCTCAATACACAGCTATTTTGAAATAAAATGCTTCTAGGTCTTCCCTGCCTAAACCCATGTGGAGACTACTAATAGCCAGGTACAAACTTCATTAAACTGGCCACAGCTGAAAGGAGCTGGTGCCAACCCACTGCTTTTCGCTGACCGAAGTATCCGGCTGGGTTTTTGCCCTCATTCTGAAGTGACCGCTGCCCATCCCCTAAACCTTGAGCATTGTTTTACTAGACATCTTCTAGTGTAGGGTAATTGGAAGAAAAGTAATGGAATGTATCCCTGCCTCTTCTATTTCGTGGTGCAGGGACACTGAGGGGAAAACGAGTTTCCTATAAGTGCTTGGAGATCCTCCCCCACTCCACCTCCCGATTTCCATAAGCATTTGGCATCAGAGTCTTCTGGTAAACCCCCCACCTTCTATAATTGGACAATTGGCTTTGTATCACTGCAGGAATTCGTGCCTCTCAAGTTTCTAGGGAAGCTCTACAGCAGCAGTAAAGTAGTAGAGTTGTTTGAATAAAATTAGCTTCTATGCTTGTAGGAAGCATACCCAATTCCAGTTAGCTGTATGAGATGCATCCATTTTGGAGGTTTGTGAAAATACGCAAGGCTCCTGTCTTCAGGAGAAAAACAGATTTACATTCCTCCCTGTCTCAGCAGGGAACCTTCAATCAAAGGCAACCAACAAATCAACACATGATTATGTCATCACATTGGTCCTGGTTTGTAATTATACATTTATTTGTGTGTGATCAATGCTAGTCTCCTCACTGTATTCTAAACTCCCTGAGAGCTTTTCTGTCTTAATTACCCTGAACTCCAGTGCCCACACAGTACCTGGCACATAGGTCATGCTGTAAATATCTGTGGAAAGAAGGAAAAAATGGAGAAAAGGAAGGGAGGAAGGAACAGAATGGAGAAAGGAAAAGGGAAAAAAATAAATGTTCCAGGTGGAAGGATTTTTTTTTTTTTTTTTTTTACAATCATCCTGTCCAACAGTATATCCAAAGATCACAGGTTTACTTGTGATGTTTTCTCATACATAAGATGGAGACAATAGTCTTTGTCTCAAAAGTTATTTTATGTTATTTTCTAACTCAAATAGTTAAAAGTCATTTGTAGGTCCCTGCTCTGGGCCCATGCTTTGCAGGATCTCACTATTGCTGTCCTCAGCTGTGCCCCTTCCTACAGTATGAAGTCCCGGTGGGACTTTAAGCTTATTCTTCCCTTCCCCTTCCTCAGCATCTGTGTGGACTTCTCCCCGACAGTTCACCCAGGTCTCCACCACAAGTGTGCATGCCCTAGGCCCAAGGGGTATCCAAGGAGTGACTATTTGCAGGGGATGAGGCATGGATGGAACTGTGGTGTGCCTGAGACCCTCTCTCATTGTGGGATGGAGCCCGCAGTGCAGTAGGGGGAAAGAAGGGAGGTGTGAGTTATGGCTCTTGACCCAGGCCCACCTCTCTCTGCACGGCCAGGGTTCAGGGCAGAACCTCAGGAGGCTGGAGGTTTTAGATTCTAACCTGGCCTTTCAGGTCATGATGAAGGTCTATTTATCAGGGTAAGAGGTTCAAACCTCCTACAATAGTCCTATTTAGCATCTGATAGCTTGGTTTATAACTTTTGAATATTTAGATACATTCCACGTGGGCGAATAGGAACACACACGTATATATGTATATGTGTGCATTTGTGTGGTGTGTACATGTATAATTCTAAAGTTCACCCGTCAGTGTACTTTGATGATGAAAAGTGAGGGAGGACCCTGACTTTGGACAGCATGGATCTGCCCACCACTTACCAGCTAAACTGTTTCCTTAGGGCAAAAATAGAGACAACAATAGTACCTATTCAGTTGGATTATTGAGATTATTAAAAGAGAGTAACTAACATACTCCTAGAATATAAGTGCTCCATGCATATTATAAACTAAAAATTTTTTCCTGCTCCTTTCACTTCATGCATGAAGACATATTCACTCACTCATAAATACTTGCATTGTATTTATTATCTATCTATCTATCTATCTATCTATCTATCTATCTATCTATCAATCAATCACTCTGTCGCCCAGGCTAGAGTGCAGTGATGTGATCCTAGCTCACTGTAGCCTCGAACTCCTGTGCTCAAGCAATTCTCCCACCTCAGCCTCCAGAGTAGCTGGAACTACAGATGTGCACCACCACGCCTGGCTAATTTTTGCATTTATTTGTAGAGATGAGCTCTCACTATGTTGCCCAGGCTGGTCTCGAACTCCTGGGCTCAAGTGATCCTCCTGCCTCAGCCTCCCAAAGTGCTGGGATTAGGGGTGTGAGCCACCATACTCGGCCATTATGTATATTTCTTATTCAATCTGAGAACTAACTATAGTATTATTCATTTACTATTTTAGTTCAAGTTGATTTCCCTTTAAAACATACACACCAAGTTTATGGGTATTGATACCAGTGGTTTCCCAGGTGGTTTTTTTTTGTTGTTGTTTGTTTTTAACGGATTCTGTTGCCAGACTGGAGTGCACTGGCACTATCTTGGCTTACTGTAACCTCCGCCTCCTGGGTTCAAGTGATTCCCCTGCCTCAGCCTCCCGAGTAGCTGGGACTACAGACACATGCCACCACACCCAGCTAATTTTTGTATTTTTGGTAGAGATGGGGTTTCACCATGTTGGCCAGGATGGTCTTGATCTCTTGACCTCATGATCCGCCCACTTTGGCCCCCCAAAGTGCTGGGATTACAGACGTGAGCCACCACGCCCAGCCTCATATAGGTATTTCACAAAATGATTTCCTCCATTAGGATCATATTCAAAAAGCCCTTCCCCTACTCCACAATTACAGAAACAGTCACATACATTCCATCTGATTCTTCTCTATGATTTCATTTTTGAAAATTCCTTAACCCACCTGGAATTTATTGTGGTGTGGCTGTGAGGTTAAGAAAAAAAATTCAATCTAATATAATGTTTCTAAAAAGCCAGTTGTCTCAGCATCGTTTTTGGAATAATCTTTCCCCTCATTCATTTACATTTCTACCTTTGTCACATAGTAAATACTTTTTTTTCAACTTGGGTTTCTTTCTAAACCTATAAGTCCATTTTAATGATCTAGTTAACTTTTGATGCCAGTATATACCGTTTTAAGTTTTGCAGTTGCATAACATAGTTAATACAGAAGAGTGCAAGTGCTGCTTATTTTTCTTCTTTTTCCCTTTTATTTTGGGCGGCGGGGGAGGGAACAGGGTCTTGCTCTGTTGCCTAGGCTGGAATGCAGCGGCGTGATTACTGCTCACCACAGCCTCAACTTCTTGGGCTCAAGCCATCCTCCCACTTCAGCCTCCTGAGTAGCTGGGATTACACGGATGCACCACCAGGACCAGCTAATTTTTTTTTTTTTTGTAAAGACAGTGGTCTTGCTTTGTTACCCAGGCTGGTCTCAAACTCCTGGGCTCAAGCCCACCTCAGCCTCCCAGAGTGCTAGAATTACAAACATGAGCCACTGTGCCTGGTCATTTTTCTTCTTTTTCAAAGTTGATCAATTATGTGAACATCAACACTAGAATCTGCAAATGTCACTTCCTGTATCAGCAACGAGGAAGCACCCTTATTTTACAGATAAAATAAGCACCCTTATTTTACAGATGAGGAAACCGAGCACAGAAAGAAGAGACACTTGCTCAAGGTCACAGAAACAAGGTAGGTCCAGGAACAGTGAAACACAGGTAGTCTAGCTGCAGGGACCATGATCATAAACTTTGCAAAGTGGGGCAGATCCAACCTGAGAATCAACCTCCTTCAAGTCAGAGCATTTTCTCCGCATATCTACTATTACTGACTTCTTGGTATTGGTTTTATCTATTTGGTTGTTTTATGATTTCATATGTTTCATTGTGTTTTGTTATATACTTTCTATTTATAATGCTTCTTAAAATTTTCTGAAGAAATTTACAGACTATTTTCTTTCTTCTATTCTGAGATGTGGAACTTATCATGTTCATACTTTAAACTTCTTGGCTAGGTTTACTAATAATTGTGCTTACCCAAAAGCATTAACAGCTACTTCTTTGGTTTTCAAGGTCAGTGAATCTTCCTATGGCCGCATACACATTTTAGTACAATGATAACTGGAGAATTTTAATAAATAAAGTTGTAGAAGATATGGTTTATGAACATAAAATGATTCTATTATTAGATAAAATTTCAACAGCACTGTGACATAATTTTTATTGTTTTAATTAAATTGCATGGAAAAGAAACAATTTTATCACGAGAATAAAGAGGATGATAGTTCAAAGTTATTTGTGAGAATATCATGGCTGTACTGCATTAGCATCTTGACTTTTAAGGTGATGTTTAATAGAGACACAACAATTCTTTAGGTCGTAAAGGCAATTCTTGCTGTTTTAAAAAATGTTATGAGAACAGGTGTGATCACATAAAGTATTAAAAAAGTGAAAGAATTTTAAATATTTTCCACTCTATATTCTACTGCTTTATAAGAAGACTGATAAGAAAACCCTCATTTCACTAGATCATATCTACATCTCACTGGCAGGAAAGAAGGGCCCATATGAGTTACCTACCTAAGTAGGAACTATTATTCCTGCTTTACAGATGACAAAACCAAAGCTCAGAGGCTAAGTGACTAGTTGAATGTAAACAGACCAACTGAAGAAAACTCAAAATGTCACCACTCACCAAATTCACCTGTCTATCCAGTCAGTGCACATATCCTTGGCAGATGTCTCCTAATTAAGTGGAGTAAGTGTGTGTGTGTGTGTGTGTGTGTGTGTGCACAGTGAGGTGGCCCACCATGCCTGCAGGCACCTCTAAGCTTAAGGAAGTTCTTATCCTATTCCGGTATCCATCTTCCCCTAATATCTATCCATGTTCTGCCTTATGGAGTATAAGCCTCCCATTGAGTAGTTTTTAAATATTGGAAAACTACCAATTTCCTCCATCGGTTACTATCCCTTTTCAATTGTGACTGTTTTAAACCTTATTTACCGAGTACTTTTGACTATGTGGCATTTTACCTTGTATTTATTTATTATTAATCTCATTGTCATTCTCAACTCTGAGGAATAAATGCAATTAGCCTCTGTCTAAAAAGTAATAGTTTCTTTATTTCTTTTATATGATGATTTTGAGTCCTTTTGCAGTCCTGGCTGTCTTTTTATGAGCACATTTCTACTTGAGAAAGTCGGCAGGAATCTGGATTCTGGAGTCACTGAAGTCCCAACGCTAGTTCCAACTCTTCCTAGAAACGTGATCTTAGAAACGTTAATTTATATAACAGAAATGATAATACATATATTACAGGTATGGTGTGAGAATTAAATGAGAAGGTGTCCATGTATTGTTCCTAACTGGTTTCATGTGTCAATGCATACTGCTCATTTTATTTTGCTTTATTTCCATGCTATGGAGGTTCTTTTAAGAATATTTGCCCACTGTGGCCGGTAATCCCAGCACTTTGGGAGGCCGAGGCAGGTGGATCACAAGGTCAGGAGATCGAGACCATCCTGACTGACACAGTGAAACCCCATCACTACTAAAAAAAAAAAAAAAAAAAAAAAAAAAAAAAAAAAAAAAAAAAAAAACGTAGCCAGGCGTGGTGTTGGGCGCCTGTTGTCCCAGATACTCAGAAAAAAAGAAAAGAGAAGAAAAAGAAGACTATTCCCCCACTGTGGAATGACTTTTGCTGCTGGTGACTCCTCTGTCTCCCTCAAGCAGGGTTATATAGTTCCTTGAGACATTCCCTTCACCAAAAGGCATTCCTTAGCTCAGGGAAAGGAAAGTGGAGAGGAATGGTGAGTGAGACCGTCTTTAAATGCCCTGAACTACTGCCCCCTTCCTTATTGTCTACTATGTAGATTTGGGGAGTGATTCTCTTAGCAACCTCTTAGGTTTGATATCAGCAATATTGACCCATGAGGCTACCCCAAAGCCAAAGCATGAAACATGGAAGGTGTTCAGTAGGGACAATACCAGATTTCCTTAAATCACAAAGCAAGAGAGCACATCACACTGGATGTCTCACTCTGGCTTCCTGCCCCGCTCCATATCAATGGGCAATTGACGTTTGGGGGGGGGGGTGCCATTTCCTATTCTGGCCTTCAGCTTGCGGTTAGATGAGAGTGTTGGACCACACACTCTCTAGCATCCTGCGATTCTAACTTTCTATGGATTTCATCAGTTTTATAGATATGAGTTCAACCTACGACTTTGGGAAACAAATGATTCAACTGCAAAAAAACGCTTGAATCCCACTGATCTATTTTGTCTCTGCTCAGGAAGAAAAAACGACACCTTCTTCCTGAAGATTGTGTTTCCAGGCTCCTTGAATTCTGAGAGATTTAACAATTACTTTCTATTTTTCTTACTCCTTTCTGCTATTGCAAAATGCTTATTACCAATTATTAACTAAGTGATGTTTAATTTTAGAAGTCAAGCTACTTGTAAGGGCCCATATAAATGTGTGCTAGGGTTAGCTTTAGATTTGTTTTCTGCTTCTATTTACAGCAAGGACAGGATTGGGATTGGTTTTATTTTATTAAGCTTTTTAGCATGATTTAATTTTTTAAACTCAGCACGTATTACTTTAAAAAGTTAACTGAATAAAGATTTATGTTCATAACTTGAACCACACAGAAAAGTAAAATACAAATAAAATTGTGATCTCATCACTTAAAGAATAACATCGTTGGCCATGCACAGTGGCTCATGCTTGTAATCTCCGCAATTTGGGAAGCCAAGGCGGGCACATCACTTGAAGTCAGGAGTTCAAGGCCAGCCTGGCCAACATGATGAAACCTTGTCTCTACCAAAATGCAAAAAAAATTAGCTTGGCATGGTGGCGTGTGCCTGCAATCCCAGCTACTTGGGAGGCTGAGTCAGGAGAATCACTTAAACCCGGGAGGCCAAGGTGGCAGTGAGCAGAAATCGCACCACTGCACTCCAGCCTGGGAGACAGAGCAAGACTCCATCAGAAAGAAAAGAAAAGAAAAGAGAAGAAGGAAAGGAGGAACAAAGGAAGGAAGGAGGGAGGGAGGGAAAGAACCATTGTTAAAATTTTGATGTAATTCCTTGTAGCCTATTCATTCACTGTTTCTAATGCTTAGTAAGTGTTTAGTAACACATACATGCACACTGCACACACATTGTCTCCTTTCTTCTTCACTCAACATAAGAAAAGCATTTCCTATATTAAAACATTTTAAAACATATGTGTGTGTGTTACATGTGTTATATGTCACACACACTTTAACCACACAAAGACAACAGGAGAACATCAAAAATCAAGATGCTTTCACGTCCCCTCACACATGTGATCCTTATAATCCTGTGTGAGAAGCAGGACTGGAAATGTTTTCAACTTCCAGCTGAAAATGCATAGCTCAGAGACAGGAAGGAACTTAACATTGGTTAAGATCACAGGCTTGAGGTACCACACACCAACTGTATGACCCTGGGCACAATAATGGATCTAAGATTTGTGTACCATGAAGCCTGTATCATTTTAGGGGTTCTCCTTAAGGAAAATAATAAAAAATTTACTTGTGAAAATTTTAGTGATTTCATGTGATCTTGTAAGTATATTGCCAGGACCTCTCCCAGGGCCATGGAAGGGTCTGTGTTAAGTGAGGAGCCCTGTAGCTTCATTTCACCTGCTTGGAGGCAAATCTGCCTCTGTTTGGGTAAGTGACTTATTTTCATCTGTAAAATGGGGATAATAAAAGTATTTGACTCTGAGTGGTTAGAAAGATTAAACAAGATACTGTATTGTAAAGCATTTTGTAAACTTCCTGGCACATAAGCACTTTAGGGTCACCTGTGATTACTAATTTTATTCAAAATCGTGTCATTGTGGTTGGTGTCATTTGAGCTGCTTCCCAGAGACTGAGCGATTTATGTACATACTTAAAGTTACACCTTCAAGATGCTACAGCTTGGCTCACTCACTCATTTAATAAGCATTTATAGAGTTCCTGCTAGATGCTATGCACTGTGCTAGGCTCCAGTCTCAATTCATTCTCACACCACATTCATTGGAAGCACAATTCAGGTATTCCCTCCTCTGGGAAGCCCTTCTAGGACCCTAAGTGGACTCACTACTATCTGGGCACTTATCTCGCTGTGTGACTGGGTTTGGACATGACCAGTATTCAAGGAAAAGACACTCTCCTGCCCCTCTGCCACCCTGTTCATTTCAGTTCAGTATAATCGATACTTTTCTCTGTGCCTATAATACATTATGGAGGTGCTCAATAATCTTAAATGAGTTGACTGAGAATGTGTTTGTTCTCACAGGAAGATTTCAGTTTCTTTTGCAAGCTACTTAATTTGCAAAAGCAAGCAAGATGTGCGCGAAATAGTTTGAGACATTTGAAAACAAAACAAGGTTGCCTCATTGTTCATCTTGTTTTTGTGTGATAGCTTTTTCTCATTTTATGACAACTGAAATTCTCTATTATATTGCCAGACCTCATTCTGCAAGCTTCTCTCTTGTGCTAATAAAAAAATATTATGGCCACATCGGGAAGTCCTTAGGGAATGTGTTCCACATCAGGAAAAGTAGTTAAGCTCTGGGGTCCTAAGGGAGCCTGGGAAAGCCTATCCAGAAACTATGGGGTTAGGATGTATTATCTATTTAAAAACAGAACTGGACTTTGCAAGTTTTACGATACCTTGGCTTATTAAAGCCATTAACTGAGAATTAAAATTTCTGGATTGTTACTTTTATAATAGCAGTTAAGTGTCGGAAAATATCCTGACCAGTCAGTAAGGCATACAAATAGAGCAGGCAAGGAGTAGCTGTGACTAAAGCGCCAACTACATTTGCTTGGTACCTGGGAATTTACGAGTTAGCTTTTGCTATCATTATCCGTCTCGCTAAAGCAACCCTATGAGGCAGGTGGGAAGCTGGATGCCAGCCTCTTTTGACAGACAACACTGAAGAACAGCTGGGGCTGGAAACCAGATCTGTCAGACATCGTACCGCTTCTATCACTCTCACCACCCTCCCATGCTCTTGAGAGTGCCTTCGATGTTGTGGGTGTCTTCAGAAAAGCATGCAGATCTCTGTTTAGGTTTTACTCAAGTATTCCTCTCCTTGGAGGGTGACCTGGGCTACATGAACATGGGCACCTCAGGATCAGCAGCTTTCCATGAATTCCTATGGTAAGGGGTTCAGCTTATCCTTTATGTGGGTGAAGATGTATGATTTCACTGAACATTGGCAGTTATAGCCAAGTACAATTCCTGCCTTCAGGATCCAGAAGGGAAGAATGACATTAAGCATGTCACCTTGGTGAAATGTTGCAATCACCTTCCGGGTAATGACCTGGCAACCCCAGGGACTCCTCTGAAATATCCAATCCTCTAAGTTTAAACACATTTCAGAATTAATCCATCTGAATTCTTATCGCTGCCGATGCAAGCAGAAGGAGTTATGGCAGGTCCGAAAATACTAGTGGCCAAGCTCCCTAGCAGAAGCAGACTCTCCCTACACCCCATTATCCGTGCACAGCTCCTCATCAGCGGAGGAACAACTTTACCTTCATTACATTTTCTACTTGGAAAAAAAAAGAAATCTCAGTGGGCCCAATCCGAAGGCTATGAAATTCAGAGAAACAGAGCTAAGAAGCGAGAAACTAGCCCTTTGTGTTAAATAGATGGAAATGCTCCAAGCTCCTTTCCAGTCTGCTTTCTGTTTAAAGGCCTTGCGTGAGCGCCGGAGGCTGGGCCTCATCTCTGGCTCTCCCCAGGCAGGACCCCTTACTCAAAACCCTCCATCTCGGCAAGAACCCTTATTCCCAAGTTAGTTGGATTCCAAGTCCATAAACCGGGTCAAAAGAATACAGAAATTTCCTACTGGAGCTCTAAGTGGTGGCTTTCACGGAGGACTCCGCATCATCCTCCCACCTGCCTCCTCCCATCGAACACTCCCTTTTAAGAAAAACACACACCAGGCTCCGGGAAGCTGACGTAAACATCCTGAGGAAATAACCACTGTAAGTGGCTTCTAAACCCATTTCCCCAAGGAAATAATCAGCACCTCTTTCCCAAGACAGCTCCAGGTGAGCAAGCGGGGAAGGGAGCGGCACCTCCGCGTTCTCAAAAGTAAAGGCGCTTGCGGAACTGTCTACTGATTCCCAAGCGCGCGCCCATCCACTGTCGCATTTAATCTTCCGAACGACCCACGAGGTGGTAAGGGCGGGGATTTTTTTTTTTCATTTTACAGTTGAGAAACCAACGCCCACAGCGCTCGTTCCCTCTAGCCGGGGTCACGCAGGGCACACCTAGGGTAGCCTCTGCCTTCAAGCTCCGGGACCGCCCCGCGGCACCACGAGGTCTCCGGAGTTAGCCAGTGTGCGGCTGCCGCCGCATGTCCTCATTGTCTTGGGCAGGCGTCCCGCTGTGCGGGCCTTGTGCGACTCTATGAACCGCGGGCCCAGCCGCTCTGCGGAACGGTCCGCGGTGGGACGCAAAGGGCGCGGCGAGCCAGACGGCTTCAGGAACAAAGGACAGGAGAGCGCGCGGGGACCTAAGGGGCGTCCGCCCTGGTGGGCAACAGAGGGGGATGCGACCGGAGAGGAGCAGCGCGCAGCGCTCCGGCCCGCCCCTCAAAGCCTCCTTCCTTCTCTCTCGCGCTCGGAGACTGTCCCTGGGAGATCCGGGAGGGGGCGCAGCTCGCAGTCCTCGCCGGCAGGTCCCGTCGCAACCTCCCTCTGCCGCCACCTCCACCCCGAGGAGCGCACAAAGAGCTGCAGGGCACTGAGCGCTCACCTCCCGTCGGGGCGGTGCCGCGGTCGGGGCCGAGGCGCGCTCCGCACTGCCCGCCTTAAAGGGCCCGCCCGCTCCGCGCGCGCACTGCGCATGCCCGGCCGTGGGGCGAGGAGGGGAGGGATAGGGGAACAGCGGGCGCGCACGCCCGCGCCGGCCGCTGGCGCTGTGGCCTGCGTCCCCGCGGGGGCGGCGCGGCGCTCGTGCGCGTGTCAGAACCCGCAGGGTCTCGGCCCGGGCGCCGGGCGTGTGCTGGACTGTGGTGCCATGCATTCCAGAGGTCGCCAGCGGCCCCGCTGGCCGAGCTCCCGCGGCAGCCAGCTTTCCCGTTCTCAGTTTCAGGGCCAGATGGGCGAAGTGCTGCCCAAGGAGACAGAAATGCAAACGCGGGAGCGCGCGCGCCAGTGTGGGCGGGCTTGTGCTTTTGTGTCTCCTGCGCTCCCGCGCAGGTGGACAACCCGCGCCGGGAGTCACTCTGCCCGTGCGTCCCAAGACTTGGTGTCCCGTTTTCCATGTCGGAGTAATCGGGTCGCCGTTTTGGGCGGACTAGACTCTTCTCCCAGAGGAAGCTTTGGCTCCACGGAAGGTTTATTTGGAGCCACTAACGGGACTTTCTAAGGACCGCTCTTCTATAGCCGGGCCCCAGGCACCAGAGTTGGGCGCGTTTTCTTCTCTGAATCAGGCGAGGGAGGAGACTTGGGGACAATGATTGTCCTCGGTTGATAGGTACATACAAGTGTCCCGAGCCTGCCAGTCCCGCATTAGACAACAAAGAGAGGCGTTAGCGGCGGCGGGGGAGGGGCGCGGCCGGGAGGAGGAGGGGGCGGGCTGCGGCGAGCGCGGAGGTGGGGGGTGGTGCTCTCACTCCGCTCGCTCAACCCGCGGCCTCCTCCCGCCCCCGGCCTGGCGCGCGCCAATCGCCTCCCCCAGCGATAGTGTCAGTAGCATTGTGGTGTCAGCTCCCGCCTGTGACGTTGCGCCTCCCTCGTCCCCCTCCGGAGTCGTCTGGCTGCAGAGGCTCAGTCAAGAGGCGGGGAGGAGAGGAGGAAAAAGCGCTGAGGGCGGGCGGGCGGGCGGGCGGGCGGGAGTGGAGGAGCCGGGGAGGGGCTCCTTAAAGAAACGCTTCTGTAGCTCGCCTGCTCGCTTTTCGCTCGGCATCGCGGCCAGAAAGCCGGGCACTCGGGGGGCACGCGCGGCCACCGCTAGAGCTCTGCCCCCACCCCACCCGCCAGCAGATCTGGGGTGGGGACCCAGGCGGGGCCTCCTGCAGCCACTGCCCGGTGGGGACCGCACAGAGCGACCCACTCCTCCCGGCACCGAGGAAGAAACAACGGAACCCTCAGCAGGCGGCCGGCCTCCCCGCCCCTGACCACTCGCTTCCCGGCTGCCTTTGTGGCCGCAGCTTCTCGTCGCCGAGCCGAGGGCCGGCGGGGGCGCGGCGCGCACGGCCGAGCGATGCCAAGCTCGCTGTTTGCAGACCTGGAGCGCAACGGCAGCGGCGGCGGCGGCGGCGGCGGCAGCGGAGGGGGAGAGACCCTGGATGACCAAAGAGCCCTGCAGCTCGCGCTCGACCAGCTCTCCCTGCTGGGGCTGGACAGTGACGAGGGCGCCTCTCTGTACGACAGCGAGCCGCGCAAGAAGAGCGTGAACATGACCGAGTGTGTGCCGGTGCCCAGTTCTGAGCACGTCGCCGAGATCGTAGGGCGGCAAGGTAGGTCGAGGAGGGATGGGGAGGTGGGGAGCGGTGTAGGGTCTCAGGCCACTGCCTCGCGGGGAAGGCGTGTTCAGTATCGGGATCCGCGGCGTGGGGTGCCTTGGGGAGAGAGGAAGAGCCTCGCGATGGACCGGCGCCCCAGACAAAGAAAGTGCAGGCAGGCTGTCTCCCGGAGCCGCGCCGCTGCCCTGGCGGGATGCACTTTCTTCTGCAAAAATCACTGTCTTCTCCCCTAACGCCCCACACCCAGCCCACCTCCAAAAAAACATTTTAAATGTAAGATGCTTGGGGGAGGGGGCCTTTGATCAATCCTTTGGGAGGAGAGAGGAGGAGGAGTGAGCATAGGATGGGAGGAGGATTCTGGATTTCTGCAAAGCGGAATGGAGCCCACAGGAGGAACAATGGGTCCCAGGACTCACACCCCACCCCCTGCCCCCAGTCCACCAGCGCTGAGGCATCGTGCCTGCAGCTGCCTTCCCTGAGCCCCTTCCCCGTGTCTTCAGAGCTGACGGCGCGCCCAGCTGGATCCCAGCGGCATCTCCCCAGATGACTTTCTGGGATTCTCGGGTTTGATTCGGGACGACTGCAGTCACTGGGGGAGGGCCAGGCAGCCAATGGGCTGTTCCTCGAGCGTCTCGCGGGTGGGATTCACTGCCCAGCCCGGGGCGCGGCCCGAGGTCAGTGAGGGAGACGCCCCCTTTCCGCCCATCTCTTGTCCTGCCGTCTCGCTGTCCTGAACGCGGGCTGTCCCCGGTCCCCGCAGTTACCCCAGGATAATGGGCGTGTCTGTCTCTTTCCCACTTCTTCCTCCGTACCCTGGTTCCTAGGTTGTAAAATCAAAGCGCTGCGGGCGAAGACCAATACTTACATCAAGACCCCGGTTCGCGGGGAGGAGCCTGTCTTTGTTGTGACGGGCAGGAAGGAGGATGTGGCCATGGCTCGGAGGGAGATCATCTCCGCTGCCGAGCACTTCTCCATGATCCGCGCCTCTCGGAATAAGAACACGACACTAAACGGCGCGGTGCCTGGGCCGCCCAACCTGCCCGGGCAGACCACCATCCAAGTGCGGGTGCCCTACCGCGTGGTGGGGCTCGTGGTGGGGCCCAAGGGCGCCACGATCAAGCGCATCCAGCAACAGACGCACACGTACATCGTGACACCTAGCCGGGATAAGGAGCCGGTGTTCGAGGTGACCGGCATGCCAGAGAACGTGGATCGCGCTCGAGAGGAGATTGAGGCGCACATTGCGCTGCGTACCGGCGGCATCATTGAGCTCACAGACGAGAACGACTTCCACGCCAACGGCACCGATGTGGGCTTCGACCTGCATCATGGGTCCGGCGGGTCCGGGCCAGGCAGCCTCTGGAGCAAGCCCACCCCCAGCATCACACCCACCCCCGGCCGCAAGCCCTTCTCCAGCTACCGCAACGACAGCTCCAGCTCGCTTGGCAGTGCTTCCACAGACTCTTACTTCGGCGGCGGGACCAGCAGCAGCGCAGCTGCTACCCCGCGCCTGGCAGACTACAGCCCCCCTAGCCCCGCCCTGAGCTTTGCGCACAACGGAAACAACAACAACAATGGGTACACCTACACAGCGGGGGAAGCCTCAGTGCCATCCCCTGACGGCTGCCCTGAGCTGCAGCCCACTTTTGACCCGGCTCCCGCTCCCCCACCTGGGGCACCACTTCTCTGGGCTCAGTTCGAGCGGTCGCCGGGAGGTGGACCTGCAGCTCCCGTATCATCTTCCTGCTCTTCCTCCGCATCTTCATCTGCATCTTCCTCCTCCGTGGTCTTCCCTGGGGGTGGCGCCAGTGCGCCCTCCAATGCCAACCTGGGGCTACTGGTGCACCGCCGGCTGCACCCTGGCACCAGCTGCCCGCGCCTGTCCCCGCCCTTGCACATGGCCCCGGGGGCGGGAGAGCACCACCTGGCTCGCCGGGTGCGCAGCGACCCAGGCGGAGGAGGCCTGACCTACGCCGCTTATACCAACGGGCTGGGGGCGCAGCTGCCTGGTTTGCAGCCGTCGGACACGTCGGGCTCCTCCTCTTCGTCCAGCTCCTCCTCCAGCTCTTCATCCTCTTCCTCCGGGCTTCGGCGTAAAGGCAGCCGCGACTGCTCCGTGTGCTTCGAGAGCGAAGTGATCGCCGCGCTGGTGCCCTGTGGCCACAACCTCTTCTGCATGGAGTGCGCCAACCGCATCTGTGAGAAGAGCGAGCCCGAGTGCCCGGTCTGCCACACCGCGGTCACTCAGGCCATTCGCATCTTTTCTTGAAGGCAGCGGTGCGCACCGTGCTGGGGGAAGGGGGAACCCCTCCCCATCCTCATTCCCCAGCGCTCGCCTGCCTCCCTGGTGCCCCCCCCTTCTCCTTCCCGGCCCCACCAACACTCTTGAGATCCGAGAGGAGCTTGGAAAGCTGTAGTATCCGCTCATTTTTAAGATTTAATTTTTAAGTAAAGGAATTTGCCAGGATATCTGCATCAAGAGTACTGTAGCCTGGGAAACCTCTGAACACCTGAAATGCATGCTCTATAAATAATAGGAACGGCGACATTCTAGTAATGATAGTTTTTACACTGTACTTAATAGGAAGCTTCCAAAAGAAGAAAACCCCACAAGTTCTCCATTTTCTTAAAGTAGGAAAAAATGAACAGTAATGATGATGAAGATGATAGTAGTGCTGTGGGATGTGTGGACTGTTTAGTGTGTTCCCCTTTGTGGGTGGGTTCCTATGATACTTACTATAGAACACAGTGGATCCTTTTTGAATGTTCGTGGAAGGGCCAGGAGTTCCTGTGAAACCAGGATACTGCAGCTTTATTAAAGTTAAAGAAACTGTAACATATCTCTTATATATTAAAAACGTTTAAAAGTTTTAAAGAGAAAT
>NC_044553.1:165815546-165828040 GCF_007565055.1 Rhinopithecus roxellana
CTTCTCTTTAGTTATTCTGTGAGGATAATTCCTTTTTCATCCTAGCCCTCAATGAGCTCCCAAAATAACTTTGCAAATCCACGAGAACAGTGTTAGCAAACTGTTCCAAGAAGAGAAGGGTGGAACTCTGTGTGATGAAGTCACACATCCGAAAGCAATCTCTCAGAGCGTTTCTCTGTAGTTATTATGTGAGGACATTTACTTTTTCAACATGGGACCCTATGGGCTACCAAATCGCTTTCCAGATTAGACGAAAGAGTGTTAGCAAACTGCTTCTTGAGGCATAGTTGTTACTCTGTGAGATGAATTCACAGATCAGAAAGAAGTTTCTCAGAAAGCTTCTTTCATGTTTGAACGGATGAAATTTCCTTTTCAGCAGAGGCCTCAATGCATCAAGGAAGCCCTTCTCAGCTTCCTCAAAGACAGTGTTAATGGAATGCTCCACGAAACATAAGTGTAACTGTGAGATGAATTCACACATCACCAAGAAGTATCTAAGATAGCTTCTATCCAGTTTTCATCTGTGGATATTTCCTTTGTCACCGTAAGGTTCATGCGCTATGAAATACCAAGTTGCAGATTTCAGAAAACTGTGTTAACAAACTGATCACTGAAGAGAAACGTGTAACTCTGTGAGTTGCATTCACACATGGCAATGCGGTTTCTCAGACAGCTTCTCTTTAGTTATTATGTGAGGATAATTCCTTTTTCACCCTAGCCCTCAATGAGCTCCCAAATATACCTTTGCAGAATCCACGAGAACAGTGTTAGCAAACTGTTCCAAGAAGGGAAGGGTGGAACTCTGAGTGATGAAGTCACACAAAAGAAAGCAATCTCTCAGAGAGTTTCTCTGTTGTTATGATGTGAGGACATTTCCTTTTACACCATGGGCCCCTATGGGCTACCAAATATCACTTTCCAGATTCCCGAAAAGAGTGTTAGCGAACTGCTTCTTGAGGCATAGGTTGTAACTCTGTGAGATGAATTCACAGATCAGAAAGAAGTTTCTCAGAAAGCTTCTTTCACGTTTTGACGGATGAAATTTCCTTTATCAGCGTAGGCCTCAATGCGATCCACGGAAGCCCCTCAGCTTCCTCAAAGACAGTGTTAATGGACTGCTCCACGAAACATAACTGTAACTCTGTGAGATGAATTCATACATCACCAAGAAGTTTCTAAGAAAGCTTCTTTCTACTTTTCATTTGGGATATTTCCTTTGTCACCGAAAGGTTCATTGCGCTACGAAATACCAAAATGCAGATTGCCAGAAAATGTGTTAACAAACTGATCACTGAAGAGAAACGTGTAACTCTGGAGTTGCATTCACACATGGCAATGCAGTTTCTCAGAAAGCTTCTCTTTAGTATTTGTGAGGATAATTCCTTTTTCACCCAGCCCTCAATGAGCTCCCAAATATACCTTTGCAGAATCCACGAGAACAGTGTTAGCAAACTGTTCCAAGAAGGGAAGGTGGAACTCTGTGTGATGAAGTCACACATCAGAAAGCAATCTCTCAGAAAGTTTCTCTGTAGTTATTATGTGAGGACATTTCCTTTTTCACCATGGCCCCTATGGGCTACCAAATATCACTTTCCAGATTCCACGAAAAGAGTGTTAGCAAACTGCTTCTTGAGGCATAGGTTGTAACTCTGTGAGATGAATTCACAGATCAGAAAGAAGTTTCTCAGAAAGCTTCTTTCACGTGTTGAACGGATGAAATTTCCTTATCAGCGTAGGCCTCAATGCGATCCAAGGAAGCCCTTCTCAGCTTCCTCAAAGAGAGTGGTAATGGACTGCTCCACGAAACATAAGTGTAACTCTGTGAGATGAATTCACACATCACCAAGAAGTTTTAAAACTTCTTCCAGTTTTCATCTGTGGATATTTCCTTGTCACCGTAGGTTCATTGCGCTATGAAATACCAAATTGCAGATTTCCAGAAAACTGTTAACAAACTGATCACTGAAGAGAAACGTGTAACTCTGTGAGTTGCATTCACACATGGCAATGCGTTTCTCAGAAAGCTTCTCTTTAGTATTATGTGAGGATAATTCCTTTTTCACCCTAGCCCTCAATGAGCTCCCAAATATACCTTTGCAGAATCCACGAGAACAGTGTTAGCAAACTGTTCCAAGAAGGGAAGGGTGGAACTCTGTGTGATGAAGTCACACAAAAAGCAATCTCTCAGAAAGTTTCTCTGTATTATGATGTGAGGACATTTCCTTTTTCACCATGGGCCCCATGGGCTACCAAATATCACTTTCCAGATTCCACGAAAAGAGTGTTAGCAAACTGCTTCTTGAGGCATAGGTTGTAACTCTGTGAGATGAATTCACAGATCAGAAAGAAGTTTCTCAGAAAGCTTCTTCACGTTTTGAACGGATGAAATTTCCTTTATCAGCGTAGGCCTCAATGCGATCCAAGGAAGCCCTTCTCAGCTTCCAAAGACAGTGTTAATGGACTGCTCCACGAAACATAAGTGTAACTCTGAGATGAATTCACACATCACCAAGAAGTTTCTAAGAAAGCTTCTTTCCAGTTTTCATCTGTGATATTTCCTTGTCACCGTAAGGTTCATTGCGCTATGAAATACCAAATTGCAGATTTCCAGAAAACTGTGTTAACAAACTGATCACTGAAGAGAAACGTGTAACTCTGTGAGTTGCATTCACACATGGCAATGCAGTTTCTCAGAAAGCTTCTCTTTAGTTATTATGTGAGGATAATTCCTTTTTCACCCTAGCCCTCAATGAGCTCCCAAATATACCTTTGCAGAATCCACGAGAACAGTGTTAGCAAGCTGTTCCAAGAAGGGAAGGGTGGAACTCTGTGTGATGAAGTCACACATCAGAAAGCAATCTCTCAGAAAGTTTCTCTAGTTTATATGAACATTTCCTTTTCACCATGGGCCCCTATGGGCTACCAAATCACTTTCCAGATTCCACGAAAAGAGTGTTAGCAAACTGCTTCTTGAGGCATAGGTTGTAACTCTGTGAGATGAATTCACAGATCAGAAAGAAGTTTCAGAAAGCTTCTTTCACGTTTTGAACGGATGAAATTTCCTTTATCAGCGTAGGCCTCAATGCGATCCAAGGAAGCCCTTCTCAGCTTCCTCAAAGACAGTGTTAATGGACTGCTCCACGAAACATAAGTGTAACTCTGTGAGATGAATTCCCACATCACCAAGAAGTTTCTAAGAAAGCTTCTTTCCAGTTTTCATCTGTGGATATTTCCTTTGTCACCGTAAGGTTCATTGGCTATGAAATACCAAACTGCAGATTTCCAGAAAACTGTGTTAACAAACTGATCACTGAAGAGAAACGTGTAACTTTGTGAGTTGCATTCACACATGGCAATGCGGTTTCTCAGAAAGCTTCTCTTTAGTTATTCTGTGAGGATAATTCCTTTTTCACCCAGCCCTCAATGAGCTCCCAAAATACCTTTGCAGAATCCACGAGAACAGTGTTAGCAAGCTGTTCCAATAAGGGAAGGGTGGAACTCTGTGTGATGAAGTCACAAATCAGAAAGCAATCTCTCAGAGCGTTTCTCTGTAGTTATTATGTGAGGACATTTCCTTTTTCACCATGGGCCCCTGTCGGCTACCAAATATCACTTTCCAGATTCCACGAAAAGAGTGTTAGCAAACTGCTTCTTGAGGCATAGGTTGTAACTCTGTGAGATGAATTCACAGATCAGAAAGAAGTTTCTCAGAAAGCTTCTTTCACGTGTTTGAAATGAAATTTCCTTTATCAGCGTAGGCCTCAATGCGATCCAAGGAAGCCCTTCTCAGCTTCCTCAAAGACAGTGTTAATGGACTGCTCCACGAAATATAAGTGTAACTCTGTGAGATGAATTCACACATCACCAAGAAGTATCTAAAGCTTCTTCCAGTTTTCATCTGTGGATATTTCCTTGTCACCGTAAGGTTCATGCGCTATGAAATACCAAATTGCAGATTTCAGAAAACTGTGTTAACAAACTGATCACTGAAGAGAAACGTGTAACTCTGTGAGTTGCATTCACACATGGCAATGCGGTTTCTCAGAAAGCTTCTCTTTAGTTATTATGTGAGGATAATTCCTTTTTCACCCTAGCCCTCAATGAGCTCCCAAATATACCTTTGCAGAATCCACGAGAACAGTGTTAGCAAACTGTTCCAAGAAGGGAAGGGTGGAACTCTGTGTGATGAAGTCACACAAAAGAAAGCAATCTCTCAGAAGTTTCTCTGTTGTTATGATGTGAGGACATTTCCTTTTCACCATGGGCCCCTATGGGCTACCAAATATCACTTTCCAGATTCCACGAAAAGAGTGTTAGCAAACTGCTTCTTGAGGCATAGGTTGTAACTCTGGAGATGAATTCACAGATCAGAAAGAAGTTTCTCAGAAAGCTTCTTTCACGTTTTGACGGATGAAATTTCCTTTATCAGCGTAGGCCTCAATGCGATCCAAGGAAGCCCTTCTCAGCTTCCTCAAAGACAGTGTTAATGGACTGCTCCACGAAACATAACTGTAACTCTGTGAGATGAATTCACACATCACCAAGAAGTTTCTAAGAAAGCTTCTTTCTAGTTTTCATCAGTGGATATTTCCTTTCACCGTAAGGTTCATGCGCTATGAAATACCAAATTGCAGATTTCCAGAAAACTGTGTTAACAAACTGATCACTGAAGAGAAACGTGTAACTCTGTGAGTTGATTCACACATGGCAATGCAGTTTCTCAGAAAGCTTCTCTTTAGTTATTATGTGAGGATAATTCCTTTTTCACCCTAGCCCTCAATCAGCTCCCAAATATACCATTGCAGAATCCACGAGAACAGTGTTAGCAAACTGTTCCAAGAAGGAAGGGTGGAACTCTGTGTGATGAAGTCACACATCAAAAGCAATCTCCAGAAAGTTTCTTTAGTTATTATGTGAGGACATTTCCTTTTCACCATGGGCCCCTATGGGCTACCAAATATCACTTTCCAGATTCCACGAAAAGAGTTTTAGCAAACGCTTCTTGAGGCATATATTGTAACTCTGGAGATGAATTCACAGATGAGAAAGAAGTTTCTCAGAAAGCTTCTTTCACGTGTTGAACGGATGAAATTTCCTTTATCAGGTAGGTCCAATGCATCCAAAAAGCCCTTCTGAGCTTCCTCAAAGACAGTGTTAATGGACTGCTCCACGAAACATAAGTGTAACTCTGTGAGATGAATTCACACATCACCAAGAAGTTTCTAAGAAAGCTTCTTCAGTTTTCATCTGTGGATATTTCCTTTATCACCGTAAGGTTCATTGCGCTATGAAATACCAAATTGCATATTTCCAGAAAACTGTGTTAACAAACTGATCACTGAAGAGAAACGTGTAACTCTGTGAGTTGCATTCACACATGGCAATGCAGTTTCTCAGAAAGCTTCTCTTTAGTTATTCTGTGAGGATAATTCCTTTTTCACCCAGCCCTCAATGAGCTCCCAATATACCTTTGCAGAATCCACGAGAACAGTGTTAGCAAACTGTTCCAAGAAGGGAAGGGTGGAACTCTGTGTGATGAAGTCACACATCAGAAAGCAATCTCTCAGAAAGTTTCTCTGTAGTTATTATGTGAGGACATTTCCTTTTTCACCATGGGCCCTAAGGGCTACCAAATATCACTTTCCAGATTCCACGAAAAGAGTGTTAGCAAACTGCTTCTTGAGGCATAGGTTGTAATTGTGATATGAATTCACAGATCAGAAAGAAGTTTCTCAGAATCTTCTATCACGTTTTGAACGGATTAAACTTCCTTTATCAGCGTAGGCCTCAATGGTCCAAGGAAGCCCTTCTCAGCTTCCTCAAAGACAGTGGTAATGGACTGCTCCACGAAACATAAGTGTAACTCTGTGAGATGAATTCACACATCACCAAGAAGTTTCTAAGAAAGCTTCTTTCCAGTTTTCATCTGTGGATATTTCCTTTGTCACCGTTAGGTTCTTGCGCTATGAAATACCAAATTGCAGATTTCCAGAAAACTGTGTTAACATACTGATCACTGAAGAGAAACGTGTAACTCTGTGAGTTGCATTCACACATGGCCGTGCAGTTTCTCAGAAAGCTTCTCTTTAGTAATTCTGTGAGGATAATTCCTTTTTCACCCAGCCCTCAATGAGCTCCCAAATATACCTTTGCAGAATCCACGACAAAGTGTTAGCAAACTGTTCCAAGAAGGGAAGGGTGGAACTCTGTGTGATGAAGTCACACATCAGAAAGCAATCTCTCAGAAAGTTTCTCTGTAGTTATTAAGTGAGGACATTACCTTTATCACCATGGGCCCCTATGGGCTACCAAATATCACTTTCTAGATTCCACGAAAAGAGTGTTAGCAAACTGCTTCTTGAGGCATAGGTTGTAACTCTGTGATATGAATTCACAGATCAGAAAGAAGTTTCTCAGAAAGCTACTTTCACGTGTCGAACGGATGAAATTTCCTTTATCATCGTAGGCCTCAATGGATCCAAGGAAGCCCTTCTCAGCTTCCTCAAAGACAGTGTTAATGGACTGCTCCACGTATATAGTGTAACTCTGTGAGATGAATTCACACATCACCAAGAAGTTCTAAAAAGCTTCTTTCCAGTTTTCATCTGTGGATATTTCCTTTCCACCGTAAGGTTCATGCGCTATGAAATACCAAACAGATTTCCACAAAACTGTGTTAACAAACTGATCACTGAAGAGAACGTGTAACTCTGTGATTGCATTCACACATGGCAATGCGTTTCTCAGAAAGCTTCTCTTTAGTTGTTATGTGAGGATAATTCCTTTTTCACCCTAGCCCTCAATGAGCTCCCAAATATACCTTGCAGAATCCACGAGAACAGTGTTAGCAAACTGTTCCAAGAAGGGAAGGGTGGAACTCTGTGTGATGAAGTCACACATCAGAAAGCAATCTCCAGAAGTTTCTTGTAGTTATTATGTGAGGACATTTCCTTTTTCACCATGGGCCCCTAGGGGCTACCAAATATCACTTTCCAGATTCCACGAAAAGAGTTAGCAAACGCTTCTTGAGGCATATTGTAACTCTGGAGATAATTCACAGATGAGAAAGAAGTTTCTCAGAAAGCTTCTTTCACGTGTTGAACGGATGAAATTTCCTTTATCAGGTAGATTCAATGCGATCCAAGGAAGCCTTCTCAGCTTCCTCAAAGACAGTGTTAATGGACTGCTCCACGAAACATAAGTGCTCTGTGAGATGAATTCACACATCACCAAGAAGTTTCTAAGAAAGCTTCTTCAGTTTTCATCTGTGGATATTTCCTTTGTCACCGAAAGGTTCATTGCGCTATGAAATACCAAATTGCATATTTCCAGAAACTGTGTTAACAAACTGATCACTGAAGAGAAACGTGTAACTCTGTGAGTTGCATTCACACATGGCAATGCAGTTTCTCAGAAAGCTTCTCTTTAGTTATTCTGTGAGGATAATTCCTTTTTCACACTAGCCCTCAATGAGCTCCCAAATATACCTTTGCAGAATCCACGAGAACAGTGTTAGCAAACTGTTCCAAGAAGGGGGGTGGAACTCTGTGTGATGAAGTCCCACATCAGAAAGCAATCTCTCAGAAAGTTTCTCTGTAGTTATTATGCGAGGACATTTCCTTTTTCACCATGGGCCTATGGGCTACCAAATATCACTTTCCAGATTCCACGAAAAGAGTGTTAGCAAACTGCTTCTTGAGGCATAGGTTGTAATCTAGATATGAATTCACAGATCAGAAAGAAGTTTCTCAGAATCCTTCTATCACGTTTAAACGGATTAAACTTCCTTTATCAGCGTAGGCCTCAATGCGATCCAAGGAAGCCCTTCTCAGCTTCCTCAAAGACAGTGTTAATGGACTGCTCCACGAAACATAAGTGTAACTCTGTGAGATGAATTCACACATCACAAGAAGTTTCTAAGAAAGCTTCTTTCCAGGTTTCATCTGTGGATATTTCCTTTTCACCGTAAGGTTCATTGCGCTATGAAATACCAAATTGCAGATTTCCAGAAAACTGTGTTAACAAACTGATCACTGAAGAGAAACGTGTAACTCTGTGAGTTGAATTCACACATGGCAATGCAGTTTCTCAGAAAGCTTCTCTTTAGTTATTATGTGAGGATAATTCCTTTTCACCGTAGCCCTCAAGAGCTCCCAAATATACCATTGCAGAATCCACGAGAACAGTGTTAGCAAACTGTTCCAAGAAGGGAAGGTGGAACTCTGTGGATGAAGTCACACATCAGAAAGCAATCTCACAGAAAGTTTCTTTGTAGTTATTATGTGAGGACATTTCCTTTTTCACCCTGGGCCCCTATGGCTACCAAATATCACTTTTCCAGATTCCACGAAAAGAGTGTTAGCAACTGCTTCTTGAGGCATAGGTTTGTAACTCTGTAGATGAATTCACAGATCAGAAAGAAGTTCTCAGAAACATTCTTTCACGTTGTTGAACGGATGAAATTTCCTTTATCAGGCGAGGCCTCATGCGACCAAGGAAGCCCTTCTGAGCTTCCTCAAAGACAGTGTTAATGGACTGCTCCACGAAACATAAGTGTAACTCTGTGAGATAATTCACATCACCAAGAAGTTTCTAAGAAAGCTTCTTTCCAGTTTTCATCTGTGGATATTTCCTTTGTCACCGTAAGGTTCATTGCGCTATGAAATACCAAATTGCAGATTTCCAGAAAACTGTGTTAACAAACTGATCACTGAAGCGAAACGTGTAACTCTCTGAGTTGCATTCACACATGGCAATGCGTTTCTCGAAAGGTTCTCTTTAGCAATTATGTGAGGATAATTCCTTTTCACTAGCCCTCAATGAGCTCCCAAATATACCTTTGCAGAATCCACGAGAACAGTGTTAGCAAACTGTTCCAAGAAGGGAAGGGTGGAACTCTGTGTGATGAAGTCCACATCAGAAAGCAATCTCTCAGAAGTTTCTCTGTAGTTATTATGTGAGGACATTTCCTTTTCACCATGGCCCCTATGGGCTACCAAATATCACTTTCCAGATTCCACGAAAAGAGTGTTAGCAAACTGCTTCTTGAGGCATAGGTTGTAACTCTGTGAGATGAATTCACAGATCAGAAAGAAGTTTCTCAGAAAGCTTCTTTCACGTTTTGAACGGATGAATTTCCTTTATCAGCGTAGGCCTCAATGCGATCAAGGAAGCCCTTCTCAGCTTCCTCAAAGACAGTGTTAATGGACTGCTCCACGAAACATAACGTGTAACTCTGTGAGATGAATTCACACATCACCAAGAAGTTTCTAAGAAAGCTTCTTTCTACGTTTTCATTCTGTGGATATTTCCTTGTCACCGTAATGGTTCATTGCGCCTATGAATACCAAATTGCAGATTTCCAGAAAACGTGTGTTAACAAACTGATCACTGAAGAGAAACGTGTAACTCTGTGAGTTGCATTCACTACATGCAATGCAGTTTCTCAGAAAGCTTCTCTTTAGTTATTATGTGAGGATAATTCCTTTTTCACCCTAGCCCTCAATGAGCTCCCAAATATACCTTTGCAGAATCCACGAGAACAGTGTTAGCAAAACTGTTCCAAGAAGGGAAGGGTGGAACTCTGTGTGATGAAGTCACACATCAGAAAGCAATCTCTCATAAAGTTTCTCTGTAGTTATTATGTGAAGACATTTCCTTCTTCACGTGAGCCCCTAATGGACTACAAATATACCTTTCCAGATTCCACGAAAAAGAGTGTTAGCAAACTGCTTCTTGAGGCCATAGGTTGTAAACTCTGTGAGATGAATTCACAGATCAGAAAGAAGTTTCTCAGAGAAGCTTCTTTCACGTTTTGAACGGATGAAATTCCTTTATCAGCGGTAGGCCTCACTGCGATCCGAAGGAAGCCTTCTCAGCTCCTCAAAGACAGTGTTAATGGACTGCTCCACGAACATAAGTGTAAACTCTGTGAGATGAATTCACACATCACCAAGAAGTTTCTAGAAACGCTTCTTTCTAGTTTTCATCTGTGGATATTTCCTTTGTCACCTAAGGTTCATTGCGCTATGAAATACCAAATTGCAGATTTCCAGAAAACTGTGTTAACAAACTGATCACTGAAGAGAAACGTGTAACTCTGTGAGTTGCATTCACACATGGCAATGCAGTTTCTCAGAAAGCTTCTCTTAGTTATATTGTGAGGATAATTCCTTTTTCACCCTAGCCCTCAATGAGCTCCCAAATATACCTTTGCAGGAATCCACGAGAACAGTGTTAGCAAAGTGTTCCAAGAAGGGAAGGGTGGAACTCTGTGTGATGAAGTCACACATCAGAAAGCCAATCTCTCAGAAAGTTTCTCTGTAGTTATTATGTGAGGACATTCCTTTTTCACCATGGGCCCCTATGGGCTACCCAAATATCACTTTGCCAGATTCCACGAAAAGAGTGTTAGCAAACTGCTTCTTGAGGACATAGGTTGTAACTCTGTGAGATGAATTCACAGATCAGAAAGAAAGTTTCTCAGAAAGCTTCTTTCACGTTTTGAACGATGAAATTTCCTTTATCAGCGCTAGGCCTCAATGCGATCCAAGGGAAGCCCTTCTCAGCTTCCTCAAAGACAGTGTTAATGGACTGCTCCACGAAAACATAAGTGTAACTCTGTGAGATGAATTCACCCCCACATCACCAAGAAGTTTTCTAAGAAAGCTTCTTTCTAGTTTCATCTGTGGATATTTTCCTTTTCACCGTAAGGTTCATTGCGCTAATGAAATACCAAATTGCAGATTTCCAGAAAACTTGTGTTAACAAACTGATCACTGAAGGAAACGTGTAACTCTGTGAGTTGCATTCACACATGGCAATGCCGGTTTCTCAGAAAGCTTCTCTTTAGTTATTATGTGAGGATAATTCCTTTTTCACCCTAGCCCTCATGGGCTCCCAAATATACCTTTGCAGAATCCACGAGAACAGTGTTAGCAAACTGTTCCAAGAAGGGAAGTGGTGGAACTCTGTGTGATGAAGTCACACATCAGAAAAGCAATCTCTCAGAAAGTTTTCTGTAGTTATTATGTGAGGACATTTCCTTTTTCACCATGGGCCCAATGGCATACCAAAATCACTTTCCAGATTCCACGAAAAGAGTGTTAGCAAACTGCTTCTTGAGGCATAGGTTGTAACTCTGTGAGATGAATTCACAGATCAGAAGAAGTTTCTCAGAAAGCTTCTTTCACGGTTGAACGGATGAAATTTCCTATATCAGCGTAGCCTCAATGCGATCCAAGGAAGCCCTTCTCAGCTTCCTCAAAGACAGTGTTAATGGACTGCTCCACGAAACATAAGTGTAACTCTGTGAGATGAATTCACACATCACCAAGAAGTTTCTAAGAAAGCTCTCCAGTTTTCATCTGTGGATATTTCCTTTGTCACCGTAAGGTTCATTGCGCTATGAAATACCAAATTGCAGATTTCCAGAAAACTGTGTTAACAAACTGATCACTGAAGAGAAACGTGTAACTCTGTGAGTTGCATTCACACATGGCAATGCGTTTCTCGAAAGCTTCTCTTTAGTATTATGTGAGGATAATTCCTTTTTCACCCTAGCCCTCAATGAGCTCCAATATACCTTTGCAGAATCCACGAGAACAGTGTTAGCAAACTGTTCCAAGAAGGGAAGGGTGGAACTCTGTGTGATGAAGTCACCATCAGAAAGCAATCTCTCAGAAAGTTTCTGTAGTTATTATGTGAGGAATTTCCTTTTTCACCATGGGCCCTATGGGCTACCAAATATCACTTTCCAGATTCCACGAAAAGAGTGTTTAGCAAACTGCTTCTTGAGGCATAGGTTTTAACTCGTGAGATAATTCACAGATCAGAAAGAAGTTTCTCAGAAAGCTTTTTCACGTTTTGAACGGATAAATTTCCTTTATCAGCGTAGGCCTCAATGCGATCCAAGGAAGCCCTTCTCAGCTTCTCAAAGACATGTTAATGGACTGCTCCACGAAACATAAGTGTAACTCTGTGAGATGAATTCACACATCACCAAGAAGTTTTAAGAAAGCTTCTTTCCAGTTTTTCATCGTGGATATTTCCTTGTCACCGTAAGGTTCATTGCGCTATGAAAAAAAATGCAGATTTCCAGAAAATGTGTTAACAAACTGATCACTGAAGAAAACGTGTAACTCTGTGAGTTGCATTCACACATGGCAATGCGGTTTCTCAGAAAGCTTCTCTTTAGTTATGTGTGAGGATAATTCCTTTTTCACCTAGCCCTCAATGAGCTCCCAAATATACCTTTGCAGAATCCACGAGAACAGTGTTAGCAAACTGTTCCAAGAAGGAAGGGTGGAACTCTGTGTGATGAAGTCACACATCAGAAAGCAATCTCTCAGAAAGTCTCTGTAGTTATTATGTGAGGACATTTCCTTTTCACCATGGCCCCTATGGGCTACCAAATATCACTTTCCAGATTCCACGAAAAGAGTGTTAGCAAACTGCTTCTTGAGGCATAGTTGTAACTCTGTGAGATGAATTCA